>NW_028297099.1:1143913-1298722 GCF_055798465.1 Pogonomyrmex barbatus | reverse complement strand
CGTTTACAATACTACACTAATCACATTTAAATGGCAAAAAAACAGCAGTGTTTGCAATCACGCAAATTATTTTGTTTTGAATGATGGTTCAATAAACATTACTTAATCTCGTCAATGATGACTTAGCTTTCCCGATTTTTTGTAAAAATAATTGTCAACAGTTTAATTTTAACTCAGTACGGCGCCTTAATAATTAAATAGAATATATAATCCCTCTACTAATAAAATTTAACGAAAGTAAAAAAGATCGGATAACAATTTTAAAACTCAATATATTCATCTTTTCGATCATCCAACAAATAAATACGTGTCGACAAAAATTTTAATTTATGAAAACGGATTTGGTCAAATCGGTTACAAGAGAAGGAGATGTAACCGGTGCAACAATAGGAATACTGATGGTTGTGCTTTGATTTCGCGGTATTTACGTTGGCGAGGTGTTTCTCGGTTGTACGGCATCGCAAGAGAGAGGCGCACACCCTCTCGGGAGGCGCCGTTACGCGACGGTATCTCGAATGATGCGGATCGGGGGTAGAGCGGAACCAGATCTTGGAAATCAGGAGAATGAGAGAGAGAGAGAGAGAGGGGGGGAGGGTTCGAGAGAGAGAGAGAGAGAGAAAGAATCCTCTCGACAGTAGTCGGGGCACGTCTCGCGGGATAGGGTGGTGACGCGCGGACTCCATCGCCGGAGTGTACGGGGTGTGCGCGCTCGTGTGGACACGCGTCGCCGTCGTGTGCACACGCGTGTGCACACGGCGCACCGACATGGCCGACGTGGCCGAAATCAACGACAATAGAGGAGAAACGCGCGGCATTCACGTTGCGCTCTCGGGGAACGGGAAAAGCGGATAAGCAGCCATACTAACGAGACGATGCGCGCGGAGAGATCACGTCCGGCGTGCGCATTTCCAAAGAGACGAAGAAGGGGGCCACGTTTCGGTCGGCGAGGGGGATGGCGGGAGGGAGGAAGGGACGGAGGAAAAAGGGTTGGAGCTCGGGGAACGAGCCGGGAAGAAGAACGTGGAAATCGTAACACACCGGAGGCGCCATTGCCCACGCGATTCGCCTTCTCTCTATAAAGTAAATAAGAACGTACCGACACGTACGTCGCGTGGTACGTGCGAGGCAATAACAGGCGGGCCCAGGCGAATATTTTCTATTGTATTCCCTCTTCTGGGTTACTTCTTCAACTTCCACGCTCCTTTGTCCCGCACGGCGCATCGCCGCCGCCTTCGTCAACGCTGAAATCGCTATATCGACGCGTGGATCAAGCCATACTGCGAAATGAAAGCGCGACGAGAAACTGTCAGAAGTCAGATGTTCGATCTTATCTTCATTCTTCCATGATAGAATGTTCAAGAATTTTGTTTTTATAAGAATAATTTTAATATATATTATCTCAATTAATTACAAAGATACAGTTAGAAATGGCTTTTGGATCTGTTGCAAAAATTTCGATAGATGTCAATTTATAAGAAAGCAAAAAAGGTTACACTTAATATTTAAATACAACTAAGAATCCTAATGCGATTTATAATAATCGATTGTATTTAATTTTTGAACTTTTAAATCTTTTTATAAAGCTCGTTCTTCCTACTCTACTTTGATTATTTTGAATTTCGAAATAAAGACATACATTGGTAAGAGGATTGTAATTCAAGAGGAGGCTTGCTTAGAAAAATCCATCTTTAGCATTTCTTCGGCAAAGAAATTCTCCTTCATCCTTGACGTCTCCGTCGAACGCGGAGACGTCAAGGATGCGGAACAGCCCGCGAATTCGGAACCGCTATCGAATTCCTGGCTTATGAAGACCCATGCGAATCTCGAGATCTTGAAGCCTAGAATTTCAAGGGTCCCGTTCCAAGGCTTTCGCTGACGGCCACGATCTCGCAGGGCATCGTAGTCCAAGTTGGCACGAAGTGATCCGTGGCAGGTCGTACCGTTCGCGCTTCAACCGTTTCGGATTCCTCGGACGTCCGGGATCACGTTGACTATGCAATTTTGCGGCTTCATACCCGAGAAAGCGCGGGAACCAGAAGCACTCGTCGAAGTCTCCGGATATTCATATATACTTTACGTGAGGATTCCGTCGCGTAATAACGCCATTCTGCACTGCGAAGTATTTTTAAATAGAGACCAATAAATTATCGTCGTTCCTTACGTATGATAAAATTATGACACACACACACACACACACACACACACACACACACACACACACACACACACACACACACATACCTCCACGCGCATACAATTATATTATATAAGCTTTAAGCAAATGAATATAATTTTATATTCTACATCTAATGAAAAAATAAATTGACAGCGAATAATTTAAAAAAAAAATTTGGCCAAGAACTTTCGGCTATATAATTCTTGAATTTACTCGGCAAACATTAATATTAAAGAGATAGGAAAACTATTTGGTTAGATATTGCTTACGGCTGACAACGTTTCAACTTGTGAAACTAGATATGCCGCGGGAAAGCAGTACCGACACTTTAATAATGTGATAAACAAAGGCTTAATTAATTGTCTATGCGAAATGTCAGAACCAAATATGTCGCACAAGCATTCCCTGCGGCGCGACGTGCCGACCGATGGGGAAACCGGTAATTAGTCTCAATGTAGCAACGGCGTAAATAAAGCGGTCGGATCGTAAGCATGAAATATGACCGACTGATCTTTTCGTCAGTTTATGCGGTGCGTGTATGGTACAGGATATGTTTATGCGAGGGGATATAAAGCCTTCGTTTACCTTCGTGTCCTGTGTGACAGGCATAAACGAGGCAAACCATCGTCGCTGCCGCGGCGGCGGTCGAGCGAAAGCAATGAAAACCGCTGCCGCCGCCGCCGCCGCCGCCGCCGCCGTAAGCGGCGACCACCACCCACAGATCCGTAGGTATGGTGAACGGAAGTAATCCCCGTGGTGCCATAAATGCGAGTGTAGATCACCTCACGTGGATAACGCGTCCGGCCGAGGATCGCCTACCAGCCCGAGCGAGCGGCGAACATTATGCGCTCGCGCACGAGCTCTTTACGAGATTTTGTCTCGTAAAGTATATCAGCCAAGGCCGTTTCTCCTCTTTAGTCCACTAATGCGTCCCTTCACGCTTCGCGCGAAAAAACGTAAAAGATAGACCTTACAACTAAAGCAAATTAATTGCAAATACACGCTTAGATCCATGAACTGATTTAGAAACAAAATATAATGCCGGATCATCATTTTAATCCTTTTTTTATGGTATTAAGAAACACAATCCTTATGTATTATTTAACGATAATTATCTCTGTAAAGTTACCAAATATCCCGCGGAATTTCTTAGAATAAAAATACAAGTAACTTTAAAAATTGTAAATGACAAGAGAATCAATATTGCGAATACATATTGCAAAATACTTATCAATATAACATAGGAAACACAAAAAAATTAAAAAAATAATTTATATAGAATATTTCTTCATAATTTATTAACTTATATGATATAAGGATTAATGTAAATTTCGATTGTTTCTCCATGTATCTTCATCCTCGTATCTTCCCTCTCACAAGTCGCACATGTCCGATTCAAACGTTACGATCCGAACATCGCTTCTTCTTTACCTTCAACCAAATTTGAAGGTAAGATATAGTCACTCTGTACAATCGTCTAAAGCCATTTTCGTCAAGTTTCCTCTTGATCCCAATCCCAGTCCGCTTCCTCTGACTTCCTCTTCTGACCGGCTCCGTAGATCTCGTCTTCCATTTTCTCATCTTCCTCCTCCTCGCCGGGCCAATTAAATTTCGCGGAATCTTCGTCGGTCTCAGATTTCGAGCTCTGTCTGTAATGTCTACTGTGTTCCGTCGAGATCGAATCTGTTTCGTCCGTGCCCGATTTCGAGCTGGTTCTCGTTTCTTCCGTGTCGGTACTCCTACCTCGTAATATCACGGTGGCTTCGACCGATTCGTCGTCGGCGAATGACTCGACATCTTCCGACTGTTCGCCACTGCGTTCGCGTTTGATCGATTGTTCCTTAGTTTTAGATTCGGATTGTTGCTCCTTAGGATCCTTTATAATATACGCCGAGGAGCCTTCCTCTTCCGATCTGGATTTCTGCATCTGCCAGGCCTTCTTGAAAGGATGCTCCCGTTCCTGTTGAACCAGCTTAGGTCGTTCCGGTAGAAGATACTCGGGATCTTCCTCGCTAGCCTGACTTTTTACAATGGACTCTCGTTTAAATAAGCCGCTCGGTTTGACCGTGACATCACCTTCTTTTTTCACGACGTTCCATCCGGCACTCGTTAATTCCTCCTGCGACAATTTCGACAAATCTTGCAAGGATTCTCTCTTACTTCCCTTAGTCAAGACGAAATTGTAGCTGTTAACGTCGTCTTCCTCTTCTAAAGATGTCTTTTGACTACCGCTGGTATAGGATTGTCTCCTCGAAGTGTCTTGGCTGGTGCTTTCTTCCTCGCTCAAACTCTCTTCTCTCGATGGTGGACCCTGTTCACGGTATTCTCTACGTCGCATGTAAATGCCATCTTCTTCAGGCTCGCTCGGTTCCTGAGAGGAACTGAGCAGCGTGATCCGCGGTCCAACACTGACGGTCCACGAATCCATGTTGTCTTCACCTGAAAGATCGTCTCTTAGCAAGGCTATCCTACCTTCTGCAGAGGATCTACGTTTCAAAGATTCCCCGCCGGTCTCGTTCTCTCCCTCAACCAATGCCTCGCGCTGTTGAGCGATTAATTTCTCCATAAACTGTTTCCTCCGTATCCTCAATTCGTATTCCCATTCCTCTTCATCGCTCGTTCTTGTCTCAGAACTCGAAACGCGCATCGGCTTCGTTCTTTCTTGAACCGATGGCTCCTCCTCACTCTCGGAAGAGAACGTTCTTCTCGCGATATCCGATCTCAGGGGCGGTTTCGACTCGTATTGTTCTCTGGCGGATGAACTTTCTTTTCCAACAAATTCCCAGGAACGATAATCATCCGTTTCCTTGACCGGTACTCTTCCTTTGGATTCCGATCTCCGGAATTGTCTAGAGCTGTTCTCCATTTCTCTTCGATGTTGCCTCTCTTCCTCATCCTCGCTACTCCTCGAAGGTCTCTTGTTATCTTTAGTTTTGGATAATGAACGCCTGTTACGCGGAGCCATCGCCTCGTCATGTTCCCGCTGACTTCTCAGAAACTCGATAGTTTCTTCCTCAGAGTCATCAGTCGCGTATCTTCGGCTGTTTACGCCTATCTTGCTACGTTCCGCATAGCTTTCCGTGGCTGGTTTTCTAGTCACTGACTTGATTCGATCTTTATTCGATATTTCTTCGGAATCGCGATCGATGAACGACATTCGTCTTCCGTTCACCTTCTTCAGCGGCACATCTACTATTTCTTCTTCGGTGTCGTGCCCTTCGAGAATGGTGGCACCGTGAATTATATCCTTCTGCCAATCCCATCCGGTGGATGCGATTTCATCGTCCTCGAACACATTCGCTTGCTGTATCGCCACTTTCGCGGGTTCAGCGATTTCGACATTTTTATCCTCACTCACGCTTGTCTTTTTTTCTTCGGAAGCTTCAAGCGCCGAAACATCCGTGCTTTCCATTATGACGCTCTTCACTTCCTGCATCGGAAGATCAAAAAGTAACGTCAAAACGATTGACGCGGCTATCACTATCGCTACTTCCAGAGGATCAATCTGCAAATGTAAGAATAATGTACCCGTATATGCATTCACATTTCAGTCACATCAGATAATCCTAAACGTGACAGTCTGATATTGAGATTCGCATTTGAATTATTTTTCTAATTGTTTATATTATCGAGAGATATTTCATATCAAAACTAATAGCATACTACATCATGAAAGATGATAATTAAAAAAGCACTAAATTTAGCGCTAAATGTGCGGTAAGAATATAAGCTTAATGAATTCACGATTTCAAGACGCTGCGAGGCTTAAAAGTATCCTTGCTTCGTCCGTCACGACTTACTGCTCTATGAAACTGAAATTCCGTGGAGAATCTCGTGGTCCCAACATTGTAGAAGAATACTGCAAATTGTGTTAGATACACGGCGTACGATATCCTGCTAAGGATTACCAGCCAGTAATTGGAGAGAAATCTATTAACGATGCCTACGGAGCGAGCGATTATTGTATCAATTTCGTATTTACACGTCCTATTAAGTTGTTATCACGACGTTACAACAGACCTCCGTGCCCCGTGAAGCAGGCAAATATTGACCAACATAGAGCCGCGGCCCACAACACCGGCCCGATCACTGCATAGTGAGTGGCCTCTTCAGCGTCGTACACGTAATCTCGTCTGGCTTGATGCCAGGGTGAAAATAACGACCATGAACCCAGGGCCATTGCGATCAACCAGCCCAAGATCACTAATACCTGAAATGAGAACGTTTGCCACGATCACGCGCGAATATGATTATGCTGGAGGAGAGTACCCTGTGAATCCTGACGTTATTCCCGGTGTAATGCAACAGCACACCGAGACCGACACCGAAAACATATGGCGTGGCTCTGTGCAGCGGCAACGCGTAAGCTAAATTGGCAGTCTTGTAAAGACGTTTTAATCTGCAATCAAGAGTGTAAAGTCAAAGTCCGCGTTATTTCCGAGGTTTGCGCGAAAGATAATCGAGATATATATACTCACGATATCCCGTGATAGATGACGAAAGACAGATAATTGTTCACTGTCGCTATGTAACGAAGGGTAGCAGATAACAGAATGAGAAAAGCCATCAGGAGAATACCGATGAGGAGTTTATATTGCAGAAAGAAGACCAGAATAGGCGCCAAGAGCGACAGCTGCATGTCCAAGGCCAACTGATATGTGTGCGTGGCGCACTATATAACAGACTCATCGATGAATATCGTTCTTCGATTCGCTCGTCATTTACTCACCATCTCCTCGAAGGGGAAAAAATTCTGCACGTACAACAGATTCGTCCACGCGTTGTACTTGCAAAGCTCCGCATTCGCCATGATGACGCTGTTCCATTGCGGACCCGATCCAACGTGCTCCATCACGAACGCGTACCAGAAGACCACTGCGAGTAATGCCGGTGTAAGTCTGAAGAGTATTCCAATGAATGAATAATTAATTTTTTCTCAAATCGAATAATATTGTGCGCAAAATATTGTCTTCCTCGTTGAGCTCAAAGTACCTGATAAATCTGGCAATGAAACGGCAAAACCAGCGAATTTCGCCACGAGTCTTCAGTTCATTCGCCATGTTGTAAGCGGTCAAAACGCCGCTTAACAGCAGAAATGCATCCGTGTAAACTAGTGATACTCGCAGAACAGAACTAACCGGACTGTTGGCGATCTGTTTGAACCGTTTGATCAAACGAAGCCATACATCGAGGCATATTATAACGCAAAGGCGGACTCTGTCTGTGTCAACAAACTTACCTCGGTGAGAGAAGTACGGTTGCTAAAGGGTATTCGGGAAATTGTTATAAGCTGGTGGGCAATGTAAAGGACGATCGTAGCCAGTGCTCTTATTCCATAGATACACGTAATATCCGCAGCGCCTGTCGCTTCTTTCAATAACGCTTTAATCGTCCTTCGTAAGGAAAATGACATGATTATCCTCTCAGAATAATTTCCTGCGAAGGAGACGCGTGCATTATCCCGTAATTCGCCGCTGAATTGAACTGGGAAATATTCTTGCAAACCTAATTTTAGTTTCGCAAGAGATTTAATTTATCGAGACCACGTACCTTTCCCTCGCGTCTCCACGAAATAATCCCTCACGGTCGCTACAATAACGAGACAAACAATCATGGCGTAAAAGTACCTACAAAATAAATTAGCAATATGGATTAATCGATAGCATTTTTTTTTTAAATACGATAAAAAATTACTTACAAAACGCCGATTGTCTCTTTCGAATAAGTCTGAGACTTTTGCTTCACGTAGCACATATTAGAATCGACATCCACTGTAAATTTAATTCCAACAGTTCCATTATAATCCTTTAAAGTATTTTTTAACGCATGTTCAGCGTCCTCAGCGGAACACGCCGCGGGTAGACACAGCGCCCAATTAAACGTTGTGAATTTTGGAATGAAATGACCTGGCTGAAACATCCAATAGATTACTAGAAATTTTTTAATTCCGAGAAACACTAATTTATTTAAAAAAACCGAAGATTATTTTACAATTTTTAATTATTGTTACAATAAAAACATTTAACAAGACAATTCCTAATTTAGACAATTCCTAATTTCAAAAAAATGTTTATAAAATAGATCTTTATTATCTATCTCTTTCACATACGTTCGTCTATATTTCGTGCGAGATACGACGTGTATATTTTCATAATTTACTTCCGTTTAACGGGTGAACGAGATTTCTTACGTCGTGCATGCTTCCTCGTATAAAGGCGCGAGCTTGCATTAAATTGACCGGTAGCCTCATATCTGAATGAGAAGCATGTACGTCCACAGTAGCCAGGCAATATTTTCCTTGAATTCTTATCGTCTTCTCGTCTACTTTAACATGCGCCAGCACACCCAAACATTGATCGTAATCCCCGAACTGGTTTAGATTTCCTCTTAACAAGCCCGATGGAATCTTTGCGCTCGAATCTAACACTGTAAACAGAAAAGATAGATAAGAAAGATAGATAAGATAGATAAGAAAGATAGATAAGAAAGATAGAAAAGATAAATAAGAAAGATAGATAAGATGTCTTTGGTTCGATAAAACTGATGCAAATTTTTTAGAATAAAAGCATTCGACCATTGCAAATTAAATATACAAATTAAAATACAAATTAATACAAATTAAAAAAATTTAATAAAAAATATTTGTATATTTCAAAAATTATATAATTAATAATTATTAGTTTATATACTGATAGCACCTTTTGCTTAAAGGTAATCACAATTCTGGCTTCTCAATGCCAAAATAGAATGAACAGTTATTTCTGTCAATGGACTCACTTTGCAGCGCCCACAACTTGTAACCTCTCAATTGTCGCAGGAATATCTTGCCGTGTTGCTGACACTCGGAATTTTCAACGTTCGTAAAATTTGGCACAAAGGTCGGCACACGCAAAATTGCATCATTAAATTCGGACAATGTAATCGATGCATCTGCGTGAGATATCTTCGTTTTCGGCTTCGTTTCTTGTTCTAAAAAAATATCTAATTAATTACGCGTAATGAATCGCAAAATTTTCCCTAAGAAAGTCCCATTTTAAAATTCTGATATGCGTCTTTATCTGCTTTCATTAAACCAAAAGATAAACTGATTATATATTTTTCAAAAAAGGTCTATTTAAAGAGAAAAAAATTTTTTAATTTCTTCTCAAAGCTATTCAGAAAGAAACAATGCAGAGTTTCTGCGCGCAGAAGAAGCTTGACGAAAAATAAAAAGATCACGGTCGTTGATTATTACTTTAGTTAGATTATTAACTTAAGATACTAGCAATGCAATGCCTATTCACATGCGGGAATACTAAACATCTTTGGATAAACTCGCTTTTCGAACTGTTCACATAATACTCACTCTGCGCTGGCGAAACTTCCTTCGACGGTCTCGAAGTTGGTTTCACCGTTACTTTTTTGACATCCGTCTTCTCCGATTGTTTCATTTGCTCCTTAATCTTCGGTGCAGGCGTTGAAGTTTCCGATTTTACGCGCGTCTTCGATTTTTCGTCTGCTTTTGTTGCAGTTTCAGGCACATCAACCTTAGGCTTAGGAGTAACCTTAACCGATTCAACTTTTTTTGTGTCTTCAGTTAATCTTCTGGCACTTTCGACTGATTTCTTCGTGCCGTCGACAGATTCTTTCGTGCTTTCAATTACTTCAATTTTCTTTGTACTTTCAGTCGTCTTTTTTACCGTTGGTTTTGTGACTTCAACTTTTTTATCTTCTTGCTTTGGTTTTTCCACATCGCGTTTACTTGGTAAAATTTTAGATGATCTATCTTTATCAGCATGCCTTACTTTTTCCAATTTTCTGAATGTTGGAGTAGTTTCTTTTACATCAGGTTCTTTATCTTTATCCTCATCATCGTCATCCTTATCTTCATCGCTTTGCGAAGTCTGAATTTTATCTTGTTCTTGTTTTTTATGCGGTATATCAATTTGCTTTTTAAGTGATTCTGTTGCTTTTCGCTGATCTACCTTGGCTGCTGCTTTCTTCTCTTCTTCTTCTTTCTCGTCATCTTCCTCTTCTTTCTTATCATCATCAGATTTGCTTTTACTATATTTCATTGATTTTACAATCTTTGCGATTTTAATTTGTGTCTTAATTTCATCCACTTGCTTCTTTGAATCTTTTTTAAGAAATTTCATGTCATCTTCATCTTCACCTTCATCTTCATCTTCATCTTCACTTTCATTTAATAGTTCAGCCTCGGATCCTCTTTCTTCTTCATCATCATCTTCATCACTGTCTGCTTGATCTCTCTGAGAATCCCCCACCGGTTCCTCCTCTTCTGCATCTTCCACTTCCACACCCGTTTCTTCCTCCTCTTCGTCGTCATCTACTTCGCCGTCACTTTCTCTCCTGGAGCTTTTGAACGTAAATCCAGTCGCAACCCTGTCTTTCAGATGTTCAGTGATCCTCTCAATTCGAGTTCTCTCTGTTCCAACACCTGATGTCGGCTCGACAGGTAGTTTCCGGTCACCAGTCCGCGGCACCGTGCCTTCGTGCCATTTCCGGGCTAGGTACATCGGTCCTTCGGTCGTCACCGTTTTGTCCGCTGGGCAGGTTTTGCCATGCGCGGGGACGCAGACAGTCGGATGATGCGTCTGTGGCACGATGTCACGTATCCGGAAGCCATAGCAGGTGGCGTAGAGTAGTATAACGAGACCCAGCAGCGAGACACACTTGCCCAGAAGGGCGACAGCCATGACAGGACAAACCTTCACATGGAAGAGGCGAGGACCGAACGTTGCTCACTCAGGCTTGATGATACCTGTCGGTTGATGCGCGAGAATAATTTCTCGTCCAACAAATCGTCAAAGTTAAAACGACCTCGTGTCTTTTCACCCGCGGTTTCTCCGCCTCCTCCGAATTCCTCCACTTCGCGTTCGAAGAATCGCTAGGATCTATCGGCGATCTGTCGCGCTGATCGCCCTCCGACGTGGCAGACCCCGGGCCACCACGTCTACAGCCGGCTGTGCCTTCGCGGAAATTAGAGCGCATGGCATCGGCCCAAGCAGCTAGGAGTTTTATTTAGCATCAACATTTCGAGGCGGTCGACCGCCAACAGCGGCGGCAGCGGCCTCTTCCAACTGCGAATCCGACTGCGTCGATGCTGCCGGATCTGCTATGCGGTCCAGCGGACGCGGATTTATTACGCAAGATATCGCAGATGGCGATCCTCGTAATTTAGCTTAACTCACGTCATACTCGAGAGTAAGTTTCGCCATTTTATTGTCACCACGAAGTAATTCAAGATTCACGAGGCAATCCATAATTTAAAAAAATTTCAATGAAGTAATTAATGTCAAGCATGTCTTACTGCGAGACATGTTTTAAATTGGCAATCATTTCTCTGCGGATATTTACGAGAGTATTATCCGTGAAGAAAATGTACAAAGCGAGAATTTACTTTATGGTAATAAGTCTATTTCGAAGACTCATCAGAAAATAATTGTGATATTACATTTAATTTTGATTTCAATAAACTAAAAATTTATATATTATAGAATTTTAATTCTCAATTTTATAAAAAAAATTCATATTCACATCTGTCAGATTCTGGATACATCGATAACAGTTAAGACTTATTATGTTATGGCATAACTATTTTCAAAATACAAAATTATCTCGATAATTTAACGTCACGGAAACTATCAATATCCGTAGGCTATTATAAATCATATACCCTTTGTTCGCGAAACACCCATAAAATTATTTACACATCAATCAAATCTGAACAAATACATATCCGGAAATACACACCTAATATCTTTTTTAATTCTGTAGAAAATTATTTGATTTTTCTTGAATATTCCAAATTTTCCAAATTTTATAATTATTTATATAATATTTATAGAAGATCATAGCAAAGATATGTATTTCAAACTTATAGTTAAGATATTACTTTTAATAACATGTCTATAATTTTATATCTATAGTTTAATTAGCTTGCGTTAATGGGACAAATTTCTATGAAATAATCAGTTTAATTTAAAAATTTATTGATTTTACTACCATCGTTAGTATCGGATTTGTAGTAAAAATCTTTCATAAATGATATATATTTATACATAGCGAAATTAATAATTAACTGCGATTAAACATCGATAGTTATTTATATATTTATTTTTCAGGCATAATGAAATTGTAACGTAACTTTCATAAGCGATTGCATTCACATAAATACAATTTCACAGCGATTGCATTCACATAAATACAATTTCTGATTATTTATTCATAGTCCTATTTAGGTCGTGGAACAGCAACAAACGAACACGTTGATCCGCTTACTGCAAATTTAGTCAATCTAGATGGACAACGGTGAAATTTGTGACAAAGCTTACACCAGCCTTCGTAACCAGTAAAATCCGACACATATTCGGATTAATCGTAATCGTGTCTGAAAATTTCAAGGCATCACATACTATCGCATATTTTTTTCTTTTTAGTAATAATAATATACGTTTCACGGAAAATTGTCTCGTCAAAATATTCATAAAAATATAGTATAATTTAAAGGCAGAATTAAAATGATAATTTAATGATAATATCTACAGCTGAATCCTTTTGCACAAATAATAATAATATTTTCCAAAACTTGTATTTAAGTCATAAACTCATACTAAACTAATAGTGGTTGTCTGGTTTAGCAATTTGTAGAATAATAGAACAATACACGGGCACAATGAGAAGCCGGTCGAATTCCCAGATCTTGCTGCCAAGTTTAGCTATCGAAACTATCATTACCTGTTTCTTCGGGCTTGAAACACGTAACAAAAAGGTGATTCCGAATTTCAGAGAATGTGCAAAAAGATTTGTTGCTTAAAGTAGCGATGAGAAAAAAAGATACGCGTGATTACATGTTCAGAATTTTTAAATTGCAAATTTAGATCTTTTCTTCTAAATACGAACACAATACAAACATTAATTAAACTTTAAAAGTATATGCATTATAATTTATTTCATATTATTATATTTATATATATATTTCATAATTTATATTTTTAAAAAAATATTTATTTGCAAATACGTATAAAAAAGAATCGGTTATTTTTAAAATATATATGTTAATTTAAAAATTGTACGACAGTATGAACCATCTACGGAAAACATAGCGCTTCTCTCAGAGTAGTATATCCAAAATGGGATATTCTGATTTCAGCTGAGCTTATGTTGAAATATAATTTCTTTGATTTAAATGGAAATAGGAGGATGTTTGTAAAATTTGCTCCGCGTATCGTACAATTCGCGAAGCATTTCCATCGATGAAAATCTGTCGCTTCCATAGCAGACAACAAGATCAATAGTCGGCCAGTTATCAGCGGTTGGTTACTGAATTTAACATCTTTCCTGTTTAATTTTTCTAAATTCTTATATTTTTACATTTAAAATAAAAATTATAATTATAAAAAGGATCGAACAAAAGGCAAGCTACGTTTATCATTTGTTCTTATAGTTGTGTTTCTCATTATTTTTCATGTCTTATATGTCTTATATGAAGCGATCTTAAATAAAGAATAGAATATAGTATATTTATATATTTACGATATAACACGATTATAAATTTTTATAATTAATTAATTTATTTATTTATTTACAAAAGGACTAACGGTTTTTGTGGATGTTATATTTTTAGAAATATAAATATGTTTCTTTTGTATATGCAGCTAATAATGCATATCTAAAGATGTAGATTAAGATTTAATCATATAATAAATAATCATATAATAACATTCCACAACCACTTTACAGTTTATCATTTCATAATGTAACAAAAAATCTTATGATAGCGTTAAAAATATTGATAAGATAATATTTTGAATGAGAAAGATAAACTTACATTCACATCTAATATAATGTTACAAAAATGTTATCGTGCAAAATGATAAAATCTGCATCTTATCAAACAAAATTTCGATAGATTCTTTAAACTTCAATAATCATTACATTATAATACGTTTACACTTTAATTATGTTTTTATAAAAATATAAAAGGAAATAGTGAATTTATTGAAAAAGCCTGTGCGAGTCAAATAAACATGTGAAAGGAATGTAAACAATTCCCTGCTCTATCATTTGTTTCCATCAAAGTAAGGATCAGTGTTATGAAAATAAATGTTAAAGAAAAATGCATTTTCATTTGCAATACACATCGCCAAGAAAAAAAGAGAAGAACAAACATCGTCGTATTTAGATGTAACGCATTATTGCATGCTTGATATTTTGACGATATCAAAGCTTGCGCGAGTAACAATTAACTTTCTATTGTGAAAGAAAGAAAGTTTACTTGTTTCTCAGTTACGTTATTTTCAACTTTGCGCGTTTGTTTGATTAAACAAATATCTGATCTAATTAAAAAGGGAAAAGACACAAAAGAGATAAAACAATACAATTTTTAGTGTAAAAACACGATTGAAAAGATTAATGTTCGTCTTGTTTTATTTATATGGGATATAAAAATATATTGAAATATCTCTCTCTGTTTATCAATACGTGCATCATGTTGATCGTATTTGAGAGATAACGTTTCGCATGAGCAGTCACGCGTTCTACGGGCCTTCAGAATCAAATCACAGATGTTGGTTTAACACAGATTAGATTAACCCTTTAGATATCACGCAAAATTTCACGCACAATTTTTATTTTACGTTATAAAATGAACTTTAAAAAAATTTTAAGCTATATAAAAATATCTGATGTGCATTGATGCATCTTAAGTGCTTTGATACATTTAATGTTAAAATTAAATTCGCTTTTCGGTTTTCTGCGAAAAAAAAATAGTTTATTCAAACGGAACAATGAATTGTTCACGACGCACGAGAATAATCGGCCACGCGTGACGCGAGAAAGAAGGCAACCTCCACTCAGCGCGGCTGATAACGGGGATGGAGAGGGATGCAGAAACCTCTCGAAGATAACCCGGAGCTATTCGCAAAGGTATCAGATCGGCCAACAAGCTCGGCTCAAAGCCGGCGCGAGCGTCAGGTCTCTATAAATGCGTGACGTTCGTTCATGCCTTCCAGTCGGTGGGAGGTCTGCCTTTCGACGAGGCTACACGACGTATTATACGCGTCATTTTTCCCTCCCGGTCGTTCCCCGCCTTTTCATCTCGCCGTTTTCTCGGCGATCGCCTCGACTTGCGACTCGGTCGCCGATTGCGCCGCGAAACGGAAAACTGCGGCCGATGCGAGCGCAATCATGTCGCAGAATGTCTTTTAGTGCAATTGAAGTCCTTTACGCGAAGTCGGATGAGCCGGCTTGTACTGTCGGGTTTGTTATTCCTTGGAATGCCAGTGAGTGAGTGCGCATCCCTTCGACGAAGAAACGGAGTGCGCCGATGAGTAATCGGTACCGTCGCGTCGCAGAGCGAACACTGCGTGACGCAGCAGTAAACGAAGTAAAAGTTATCGCTTATCTAAATGTACAAAACTCGACCTAATTGTGCTGACATTTCTTCGAAACTAGGTCGCGTTTAAAGCGCACATCGTTATTAGAAATCAATGACACTAAGAATTTTAATAGATTAAAATATACCTATTTTTTTGTTTTTTCTTTTTTCGTTTTTTCGTACTGTTCCACATTTCTCCTTTTCTTTTAGAAAATAACAGACGCAAACAAAATGCTTTTGCAAAAAATATCGACAAATTAATCAAGCATAATTTTATCTTAGATCGTTATCAATCTGGAAAGTACAAAGCACTTTTTTAACAAGAATATGGAATCGTAATGAAATTTATATAAAATTCTCAGAAAAGATATGACAATCAGGAAAATGTTGGTTTTTTTTTTTTTTTTTTCTTAGAGCTCATTCTCTGAAGAATGTAAGATACCTCTGAAACGTTTATACGACACTTGTTCAATGAAAATGATTGAATTGTGACGCGATGGAAAGTGTTTTAATGCTAATGTCTTGATGTCGTCGTTGAAAGCAGCAGGTGGTTTAAGAAGCGAACTCGTGTGGGACCCCCCCCCCCCGTTAAATGTCTGTGAGCGCGTTTTATGTATACATGCATTAAAGCTCACGTGTAATCGGATCTATTGCAAACATAGCGCGAGTATGAACATCGTAATCTATCTCCGAGGTATACCTTTGCGCGGCCGAGTGTTTACGTTTGTAAAACGAATTTAAAAATAGACCTCGCCAAACAGCCGCAGCTGCATTGCGTGATTCAACAGATGTTAAATCGACATTCGATATGATTCAGCGAAGCTATTAAATAATCAGCTTACATCAAAAGGTTATCAAAATTGCAATGTAAAACACACGTTACTCGTGTACGTAATTAACGGAGATAAATTATTATAAGAAAGAACAGAAGAATTCTGTTTTCTATATCTTCTTAGATAGAAAGGTGTTTCTTTGAACCTTGTACGTAGAATTGAAGTTAAAAATGCTGGGTATCTTAGCGATATTACTAGATCCCTTTCTTCTTATCGGTTTCTTCCTCGGTATTCTGTACCTTTATCTTACGGCCACCTTTGACTTTTGGGAATGTCGTGGTGTACCTTTCAAAAAGCCGACTGTGCTCGTTGGGAATTTCGGTTCCCTGCTTCTATTCCGAAAGTCGCAGCCGGAAGGCGTGAAAGAGATGTATCAATGGTTCAAAGATGAAAGGTTCTTTGGCGCGTTCCGAGTAAGATCGCCCGTGCTGATCTTACGCGATCCCGAGCTGGTGAAGAGCGTATGCGTCAAGGATTTCTCTCACTTCCTGAATCGTGGGATTCCGATCAATAACGCTCAGGTATACGACTATTAATAGAATCGTTTCGTTTCTCGATCGACCAATCGCTAATAAAATACTTGTTAAAATAATAACAAAAATTCCATTCTCGACAAGCTTTAATTTTAAAGCGTGCTACTCCGTTAGGATCCGCTCTCCGGGCATCTGTTCAACCTCGAAGGGCATAAGTGGAAGGGCCTCAGGTCGAAATTGACGCCCGCGTTCTCGTCGGGCAAGCTGAAACGGATGTTCTATCTCCTGGGGGAATGTGGTGAGGAATTGCAGAGGCTCATCAAGGAGGCGAGCCGCAATGTAGATCGGGCAGTCGAGGTACGGGAACTGGCCACGAAGTTCACCATCGATGTCATCGGCAGCTGCGCCTTCGGCATACAGATAAACGCGCTCACCGACGAGGAATCTGAGTTTCACAGGGCGGCGAAGACACTCTCGAAGCCAAGTTACAAGGCTACTCTCTGGAGGATGCTACGAACGTCTATGCCAAGATTATACAGACTGCTGGGCGTGCAGATCGTCGATCCCGGCGTCACCAAGTTCTTCATGGACGTCGTATCGCAGATGATCGATCAGAGAGAGGACAACGGCACGACTAGGCATGACTTCATGGATTTGTTAATCGAGCTGAAAAACAAGGGTACTCTGGAGAATGAAGTTAGCAATCCACGGGTCTGCAATGACGAGGATGTCCAAGCGGCTAAGGAAATCGGTAAATCAAGTTGCGACGCGACGCCGTGCGAAAGTTAACGAGCGTCATTTTGTTTACAAAGATTAAAAAACATCGTTATTTATAGTCTTAGATGAGAGCACTATCGCGGCACAAGCGTTCGTTTTCTTTGCCGCCGGCTACGAAACGTCCTCGAACACGATCGCATTCTGCCTCTACGAGCTGGCCTTGAATCAAGACATCCAAGATAAGACCAGGCGAGAGGTATGCGGCGCCATAGAAGCACAAGGTGGAAAATTAACTTATGACGCGGTACAGGAAATGAAATATCTCGACATGGTAATACTAGGTACGAATCCGATAATATCATTAACAAGAAATCCGAAATTAAGGAAAAAAACTTAATCGATATCCGTCCGCACGAGCGTAATTTTTTATCACGAGCGGAATTCGAATCTCATTCACCCAAATCTCCATTCGAGATCAAATGCGTCATGCGATAAAAATAAAAACGGTTGGAGATAATTTGGGAATTTGCTTATAGAAATGTGAAATGTGTAGAAACTCTCAGGAAGTATCCGCCAGCTCCGCTGCTCTCTCGAAGATGCGAGCACAAATACCAAATACCGAATACCGAAGTGGAGCTGCCAGTCGGCATACGGGTCATCATACCGATTTATGGCCTCCACCATGATCCGAATTACTATCCCGATCCGTCAAGATTTGATCCCGAAAGATTTACCGAGGAGAACAAACGTACGAGACATCCTTACACGTATCTTCCATTTGGAGAAGGGCCACGAAATTGCATAGGTATATACTATCTACGCTCGAAGAAAAGCTTTAAGATTTTCCGAAAGCTTTCTTCTCTTACAGCGTGATCTTTTTCCTTGGCATCTGTTTTTCTTTTCGCTTGAAAATAAGAATATTTCTTGATGCAAATCGACGCTTAGCTCTTGAAACGTTGTAAATTTAATTAACATTACCTAAGGAGACTCGCTCGACTACGTTTATCTTTCAAGCATGTTTTACTTCAGTATTTTTTCCGGACGAAGCTTATTAAATTTTAATTCTTCCGTAAAATGGCTATAAATGATGATATCGCAGCATAATCGCGAGATTAAGATTAAGCAAACATTAAGCAAATAATCTATCTCGAATTCATAATTCGTTGATTCAACGCGCGACATTACGTCACTGCATTTAAAATAAAAAAAAGCTTATTGATTTCGGTCAGCATGTTTTGGGAAACATAAGTGTATTCATGATAAGCGATTATATCACGAGAGTAAGATTTGTAAAAGCGTCGTAAAATCTCATTCCTTCGTCATTCTTATCGATTCATACGGTTTTCCCTTATCTTTTCCGTCCGTTGGCAAAAAAGCCAGCGTTATTGAATTACATTCAGCCAATACTTGATTCGTTATCTTTAACTGATCGTTCAATTCAAATAATAACAGAGGCACGCGAGAGCACATATTATTAAAGCCGCGTGCGTCGCGTGCGAAATTCAAACAACTCGCTTAGCGAATTATTAGCTCGAGAGGCGAGACGCGCCGCTCGCTTGAGCGTGCAAATTTATGCGTCCCCGGAGGACGACGACCTTGATAATGTACCGTATGCGCGTGTTTTATGCAAAAAGCCTCCGTTCCGGGCCTGATAAGCCTGCCTCAAAACGGTAACTCGTCGTTAAATCAGCAATTAAGTAACTGACGCATCATAATCGCGCGTGTATTATGACGATTTCGCAACTTTCCAGGCATGCGATTCGCGTTGCTGCAAATCAAGATGGGAATAATATCGTTCCTCAAGGACCACCGTGTCGAGATATGCGGTAAGTCGACGGTGCCGATCAAGTTCAGCAGACGAAGTCTCGTGACCACGAGCGAGGAGGGATTTTGGCTTGCAATTACTCCGTCTTCCTAGATCTAATCGTTTTTAACAAACGTTTAACAACGTTCTTTTCCTTCTTCCTTCAAGAAAATATTGATCACGGTTATTAAAATATAAACTCGCTATCTCCAATGAACAGAATATCTAAAATCGACGCATAAAATAACTTCAAGATATCTTTCAGAGTTCTTTATGAGATATCTTAAAGATGTTTCTTAAAATTGTCTTGTCAATTATATTAATACAATTATCTTATCAATTCTTAAAAATATCCCAAAGTTGTCTTATTACGTAGATTTTAGACATTCTGCTCTGGGACAAGACAATATACTTGATTTTTGTAAAATATATTTATTTTTTGAAATAAAGCATCGCAGCATTCAAGCAAATTTTGTATGTTACACATAATATATATATTCTATTGATATAACTTTAAATCTCTTAATATTTTACTTTATAAGCAGGATTGAAAAACTTTTTTATTTTCTCATTAAGAAACTTTGAAGACCGGCAAAGTACCAAAATATGACAACAAAATTATTTATTCATCATTCCTGATAAAAAATTTTTTATACAAGAACACATATAAGTATATGTTCAGAAATTCATTTCGTATATAATTTATATATTTATTATATAATTTCTTATATGAAAATTTTTTTACGTCTTACTGAAAAAATATAATTGCTTCACCATTAATATTACTAACAAAAAACAAACACGTCATTATCAAAATTCATTGTCAAAAAAATGTAACACGATAACAACACGTTACTTTCCGTTCAGTGTAAACATGTTTCCACATGTTGTCAACATATCTCGCGGGAGCGTGCCTACTTCGTGAATCACCCGGTATAAACAAAGTTGGTAGCGGCTTCACGCGCAGCTCGTATATGCGCTTCCATATACGAAAGGAGCTATCGGGTTTGTCGCGACGCGAATACGCGAATGTGTACGGTAAGCGGAACTCCTAACTGTCCGTGAGCCTACCTACGCGCTCCATAAATTGAATCGACCGCGATCAAATAAGGCGGTCACCGGCGACCGGCACGACGCGGTCGATCGGAGCGCGATCGACGCAGACCGCTGCCGCCTTTGCTGCTGCTGCTGCTGCTGCTGCTGCTGCTGTGAGCGTCTCGCTCACGTTCGTTGTTCGGCTCTCGACGAAGAGCGAGAGCCACTTCCTCGTGACGCGGGCTCGCCGCGACCGTAATAGCGCGCGTCGTCGTTCGCTACAGTGCCGTTCGCGCGCGCGTCTCTCCCGTGACCGCGCCGCTCCGCTCGCTCGCGTGCGACCTCGTCGCGTGCGCGGAATCAGTGTGCTCGTTGGTGCAGATTTCAGAGGAGCTCCGAGCGAAATGCAAAGGAAGAGAGATTGAAATCAGAGCACGACGATAAATTTTCAAGGAATTTCAGCGTAGGAGCGGTGCGCTGGGCGAGGACGTTACTTTCCTGAACGCGTCACGGCGCTGCGTCGGCGGATCGTCCCTTTAGTCGCGCGGCAAGAAAGCGAAACAGCGGTGAACTAAAAGGGGAGAGAGAGAGAGAGAGAGGGAAAGAGCGAGGGAGGAGCGGGAGGCAGAGACGTGGTATTTCGTGAGCATCTGTCAGCGAACCGAGAAGCAAGCCTCTCTTCGGAGAATAAAATGCCACGGTAAATGTATTTCTGTCTGCGAATTTCTCTAAGCCGCACTTGGATTGGACGTGCTCATATCGCGCGGCCGACAAAACGTGGCCCTTTAAACCGCGCACTATCGCGCGCAGCTCCGCGATTTCTCCTCTCTTTTATTTTCCTTTCCTTCCTACTTCCCCTTCATCAAAACACACGCGTTCGCTAGGCCAGCGACCAGTAGCGCACGCGTTCGTGTCATCGCTACGTGTTCGTTGTTTTGTGAAATTCCGAGAGATCCGTCCGACGGGACGGTAGTGTTTACAGGGTGTTTACAGGGTGACACGAAGCGACGCGATGCACGACCGATAAGTGCTCCTGAAGGGGAGGAACATCGCCCTCGAAGCTGACAGCGAATTTACCCACTTCGTCATACGTGCAGAAGAATCTCCGTTCCTATTATTTTGCCCCTGCCTCTCCGTTCTGTATAGGTTAGAATGTGTGATATGTCCCGTTGCTGCTCCTAATTCGAGTGTTAGCATGTGTTGGCTCTGTGTCACAACGCATCATAATATATTGGAGTATATTACCGATAAATAGTGAACGTGAACTTTGGATCTAATTTCAGATGTCCAACTACAGTAGAAACGCCTGCGATCAAAAGACCGCGGTGATCGATCATGAAAGGAAGTATCAGGAGGATTTGGAGCAAGCCAAAGCTCTAAGTTTGGAAACCTTGGCTCTAGAGAAATATAGATTGGAGAAGTTGCGATTGGAAAAGTTTGGTATCGTGCCACAGTCTTGCTTCGCGCAAAATAATGTGTCCAGTGCAAACAGTGTATCCGAGACAGATGGCACACAGGGAGAAAGGTATATATTTCTGCACACAAAATATAGTACTACAATCAGTAGTTTTTTGGTTACATAATTAATTACATCTGATAATATTCATTGATTTAACAATCATTTAATCTTGACAAATATAATTCTGTTTATATAATGATAATTAATTAATTCTTTATGTAATATATGTAGGTTTCAAAGCAGAAGTCGACCAAGACCAGGATCGATTAACACAAATCAAAAAAATACTGTAATATTAGCACCACCACCTCCAATACCATGTAGAAGAAATTCAACAAATACCACAACAAGTCAAGTTTCTACTGATCTGATAAATTTCACAAGCCCTGTGAAACAAGATAATTTGACTGAATATTGTTCGGCTCCACCTCCACCACCACCGTAAATATATTTCTACAATAAGCATATTTAATCAAAAGACAAAATAATTTAAAAAAAATTTTTTCTTTTCTTTATATAAAATATCGTGACTATTGAAAGCTTTTTGTTGCAGAAAAGCATCAATAGAACCTAAATGGGATACCCATCCATCATTATTAAAGAAACAATCAAGAGTGTCTCGAAGTAATAGCTCAGTCAGCGCATATCATTCTAGAGATTTTAGATATCATTCTCTTTCTCCAGGCCCGCGATCTTCCACAGCACCATGTACGCCAGGAACACCAGGAATTAGTCCTATCATGGCAAGAGCTAGTAGCGTTAGCAATAATGTACCTGATATTGCACCACAGGTAAGACAGATTTTTATAGAATCTTTCTCATTCTAAAATAAATATTCTTTCACATAATCTTTTTTTTTCCTTTTTTTTCTAAATTTATTTGGGTATCAATAAATATAGGACAGTCTGTTAAAATATAGTTTTCTTTGCAGCCTGCATGGAAAACTATTATCTTTAAACATTTTTTCTTCACGCAGGTATTGTCTGAAAATTCGAGAAATTTTATTTCTTTCTTTTTTTTATTAGTATTTTTTATTAGTATTATTAATGATACTGATATCTTTATATAATTTATCTTTAATCTTAAAAATCTAACATAGCATGTAAGATATAATCAGATACGTTTACTTTCTTAATGAATAGAATACTTAACAAATATATGTTTTATTGAAAAAATTTTACTAATTTAAAAATAAAAAATTTTCCTTAATTAATGAAAAATCCAAAGAATCATGTCTTAAATATATTCATATATTTTTTTTTTAGATTCCTCCATTGCCTATGAATTATAGACCAACTGTTGCACCTGCCATATGTGCTCCATTTTCTATGGATGATGAACAGTTGAATGTATTAAAAGTGATAGAGAAAAAGCCAAATAGCAATCTTATAGATTTGAATAATTTTGAACAAACGGAAGACAAAACTAATGTACGAGTTAGTGTATTGGAGGCGTTTGATCCATTACTTATTAAGACTGACAGTGGAAACAGTTCCATGCAAGAACAGAAAGATGGTAAGTTAGATGGTTATCAAATTTCATATTTTTTTTTATTAATGTTAGGGCTATAGACAGGATGTCTATAGCTCTTAACGGGGAATTTTTTTTAAATATATAAAATCAGGTAATTTTGTTTTATGATGTCTTTATTCTATTAATACTGAAGCACATAAAAAAAATTTGTTTAACTTGTATATTATAATTAAAGCTGCTGTACAAAGGGTAACCTTAAAATATTATTTTTGCCTCGTTGACGACAATTCGACTATATGCACTCTCTGAAACAAAAAAAGGAAAAAGATAATGAGTATAGCTACAGTCGGACGTAGGGAAATTACAAAATTGCAAAAAGTAACAAAATGGCGGACATGTGAATTTTTTTTAATTTGGTCTTTTTGTTACAAAAAAGAAAAAATAAATAAAATTGTCAAATTTTTATTAATTAAAAAACGGTTACGTCCGGCGATAAAGGTATGTTTTCTGAATAAAATGCAATTTACCCCAAGTCAATAGGTGGAATATATTTTCTGATTAGCTGTCAACGAGGTTGAAAAAAATGATTTTGAAAAAAACACGTTTGAAACACGTTTTTACTTTCAGATTGCTATATGTTAATTGCACATTAAATTCAAAATTTAAATTGCTTACTCTTATTCGACAATCCCTGGACTATATAACAGCTCTTCTGCATTAAAAAACGGTTCTTAGTCGACGCCAGAGGCAGTTCCAGCGCATAAACGACCTTCATGTGTCTTAGCGTAGGCCTGTCGCTCAGCGATACGCATGCGTTCTTCGTCTATATAGTGACAATAATATAGTAACAATAAATATAGCGCTTGGCCAATTTGAATTTGTAGAAGCTCCAATACATCCAGGAGTGCGACATGATCATCATTGAATAATATCGTAGCGATATTACAAAATTGATAATCCTTTAGTTAATACTTGGATTAAGAGTCACATTAGTTTCATCAAAACTACTTAGTTTTTTCGACAAAGTGCTGACATTCAAGTCTGGCTTCTCTGCTTTGTAGCAATTTGCAGGACCAAATCTCTTTCTCTTCTTATCAGCTCTCTTCGTCGATTTCCTAACTTTGTGCCTTTTTCCTTTCTTATCCATGACACTTTAACACTTTATAAAAATAAAACTTTACAAAATGTCTAATACAACACAAATTGTGTAACTAATACAGGCCAACTACGTATAACGTTTTATTCAAACGCGCCTGAAATCAAGTTATGCACCGTATAGTTGCCAAGATATAACTAAATATACTTTCCCTCTTTTCTATACTCTGACAAAAAATTGTGCCTATCCTAAATTGTATTCTAGTAAAGTAAAATGACCTGGCAACGAACAAAGGGCCCCTCATACAATTCGGAGAAGGTCAAGTTGGCACACCGCATTATACCTGTGCTCTCGTATTTCCATCGTGCTCCGTCGTATAAATATTGCTCCACGAAAACTGCTGTATCTCCGTCAATTTTCGGAATATCTCTTTAAAACTTTGTATATGCATTCTCGATACATATATCTTTTAAAATATTACAAAATTAATTCGATTTTTTTCAAAATTTTACTCTGTCTATAACCCTTATATACAACATAATAGCAAATTTAAAATAATATTGAATAATTTTTATAGATTCTCAGTCACAAGTTAGTGGCAGTGTATACGATCCATTCGACCCGTTCGATTATATGTATAGCACAAATGAAAGCGTTAATTCGGATCCAGTTTATGCTGCTGTGGAGAAATCTGCAAAGTCGCCAGCTGTGTCGCCAGCTGCACCACCTCCACTGCCTCCTCGAAATTCGTCTGCATGGAATACCATAGAGAGACGAAGAACTTCATTAGATCGTCGAGTAAGTTTCAAAAAGATTTCTCTAATTTCTATTAAAATAATTGTGATACTTTAATATATATTTTTTTTAACAGAAGCGTCAAACGCGATTATATGAAAATGTAACAGTCATAAAAACTAGATCATCTCTGCATGATTGTGACCTCAAGGCGTTCCATAATATGATAAAATCTATACGAGGTCAGTAAAAAAGAATGAGGATACTATGTTTTATTATATAACATCTTAGTTGCTTACAACTTGATTTAATTTCAGGCGAATTTCCGTTTAATAATCCTAGTACAAATATTGGATATGTTGTTAGCCCAATGATGGAAAACCTATATCCGGATGGTACAAGTATAAAATTAGTAGTGCATCCACAATTAGTTAATAATGATAAGGATCCTACACCATCTATTACTTTCACTTGTAATGGTAGGTTGGAAAAACTTTTCTTAAAAAAAATGTGTTTTTTGTATTAAAATTATTTTGAACATTATGTTTTAGTGAATTGCAGTGTCGAACATGTTATTTTGAACGTTGCCTGTTCCTTAGAAGATGAAGATACAGTAAATGTAGAAAAATATTGTCTAAGAGTATGGGGACTAGCCGAATACCTTGCACCCAACACAACTTTAGCACAATACGAGTATATACATCAATGTATTAAATTAGAAAAAGATATCGAGTTAGCTATAATGAGCAGGGCACAAATTAAACAATCAATTGCTCGAACAGTCAGTATTATGCATATATGTACAATCATTTATTACAATGTAAATATACCGTTTAAATGATTATTTTTGCTTTTTCAGCTGCAAGATGATAATTGTGATCAGTTTCTAAGATTAGAGGACATTCTACCAAATGAACCTTCGCAACCCATTTCATACGATACATTAATTATTTTACTAGGTACATTTGTACATATGAAAAAAATATTTTATTTATGATATATATTTATTTAATTTATTGCATTTTATTATCATTACTTTAATTATTATAGAGACAGTAGAAAAAGAAATGGAACGCGTAGAAACTGCGGCGTTACAATTGGCAACTACAAATCAAGGTTCTACATTATTACCTCAACTTCAACCGCACGGTGTAGTACAAGCAGTTAAAGCAGTATGTGCCTTAATGGGAAATATTGAAACATTTGAAATCACGGAGGCTGTTGACAATTTTGTAAACGCTTGCTGCCAATTTTTGCCACAAGCTCATACGGCTAATATAGAATGTAAAAAGCCCGAAATTATACATGAAGATGGCGATTACGCAATAGTTACTTTGAGGAAAAAATTCCCTGATGTGATTGCGTCTCACTGTCATAAAATTCGCGACGCTATTCAAGAACTCGTTGAGACATACTGTCATGCCTTCAAAGTCGATTTTCAATTAAACAGCAAAGGAGAATTTCCGACGAGTAAGAAAATTAAAAAATTTTGTTATGCAAGATATTTTATATCAGAATTATATATAATCATAATATATATTTTCTCTTAATAGATACACTGATTGCGACTGAAGTGCTTGATACCATTCTGGTGCGTGTTGGATCTCTACATAGGTTACCAACTATGTGGAAACATGATGATTATATAGTGGCTGCTCAAATTTTTCATGGAACTAGACCAGTAGGAAATCCAGTCTTATCGGAACCAATGACGGTCAGCTCAAATTTTTATCCAAGGATTTTATTTAATTCATGGTAAGTGCGAATATTTGCAATTTAAAAATATCACAATTGGGTTTATTAAAAATTATATAATTTATATAAGGCTGGAATTTCGTGGAATAAGCGTGTGTCAAGTACCACGAGAAGCCAGACTCGTGTTAGTTCTTTATGGACGCACATTACAGCCTACGGAGCACGAATCTAACTCATCGGCGGAAAATGCAATGCAAAAAGAAGAACTCGGATGGGGTGCTATACAATTCTTCGATTATGACGGGTAAACGATATCATATTTTATAAGTTTCTTTGCATTCAACTTGTCTTTGCAACTTTTGCAATATCACGTTGTCTTTCGTTGCTTCACATTTTTATATATTTTTTAATTCTAGCGTTATGAGCCAAGGGAGTTTTTTTCTGTCTCTCTGGCCAGCAATTGCAGACAAACGACTAGGTCCAGCCCCAGCGCCTGGAATTCATCCGCGTGGCGATATTCATCCTATTATAGGAGTAGAATTACCTGATTATGGAGGAAAGGTGTTATTTCCCAATTCCTTACGAGATTATAATGTGGAGTCCTTAGATTTCAATTCGTTAGATCAAAACACACAAGAATTATTAATAGATATTACGCAACAGGATACATTCTCGAGGTATGCTTTAATGATGTAATTATATATAAATATAAAAGGATTTAAACTTTAATATATTTTGCATATTTCTATTTTCAGACCGCCTATTGACGAAAGGGAAATTCTATGGGAGAAAAGACATTATTTACATGATAGACCCGAAGCTTTACCAAAAGTATTATTAGCTGCACACAGTTGGGATTGGGCATGTCTACCTGATTTACATGCATCACTTAGAATATGGAGTCCGTTACCTCCCATACAAGCATTACAATTGCTTTTACCATGGTATATATTTTTATCAATCATTTCTTCACTATAGACAATAATAAGAATAATTTCATAGAACATCGCGTTCTTTGTTTCTTACAGTTTCCCAGATATGAAAGTTAGAGAAATGGCAGTTGATTGGATTCGCGAGTTAAGCAATGACGAACTAGTTGATTATCTGCCACAACTACTTCAAGCGATGAAACATGAGACGTATGAAGCGTCGCCTTTGACTCAATTCTTGTTAGAACGTGCCTTACTTTCGCCGAGAGTGGCTCATTATATTTATTGGTTGCTAACTCAAGCGCTGCCGGGACAAAGTCCCCAGGTACAGGTTGGGTGATCAGCATTAGTGATATTATTAAGTATTTATATATTTATGCTTACATTTTATGCATTTATATTAAATGCTTACAATATAAATCACAGATGATAAATCACCTTTTTTTATATAACTATATAATTTAAGCAATAGAAAATTTGCTTTCTGTATTATCAATAATGATATACATTTTTTTTTTATATTAAGTATAATAAAAATAAGATTTATCTTTTTAGAATTCTTCTGAAATTACTGTGGAAGATGACAAAGCTATTAGTTGCGCTCGTTATCAACGAAGATTGCAGTTAATGTTGAGAGCATTATTAGCAGTTATCGGAGATGCGCTAAGAAAAAGTTTCCTCACCCAACAATTGCTAGTTAAAGTAAGTCTTAAAATTTCGTATTTCATTTATTTCCAATAACCACGTGTTTAAAGTCGTAATTTGTGTAGAATCTGCACGAAGTGGCAGAGAATATTAAAGTTACAAAGGAGTCATTGCGAATGGATACGCTTAAAACTGGTTTACAAAATATACACTGCCAGTTAATGGAAGATGATGGAACGTGTTTACCACTGTCTCCCAGTAAATTAGTATTCGGTATCAATGTACAGACATGTGCCTATTTTCCGTCGTTCACTCTCCCATTGAAAATTAACTTTGTCAGCTGTGACAATGTTATATGTCCAGCAATTTTCAAGGTTCGTTTAAAAATATGTTGCAAAATAGTTTTTTGTTTGATATTAATACATATCGCAATTTTCTATTACAGGTTGGCGATGATCTACAACAAGACATGTTGACTCTTCAAATGGTACGCATTATGGACAAATTGTGGTTAAAAGAAGGCCTCGATCTAAAAATGGTTACTTTCGCTTGTGTACCCACTGGTCATAAACGCGGAATGATAGAAATGGTAACGAATGCAGAAACGTTACGGAAGATTCAAGTCGAGTTCGGGCTAACTGGGTCGTTTAAGGATCGACCGATCGCAGAGTGGTTAGCAAAGCATAATCCTTCGGAACTGGAATATGAGAGAGCAGTGGAAAATTTCACTGCTTCTTGCGCCGGCTATAGCGTTGCCACTTATATTTTAGGAATTTGTGATAGGCATAATGATAATATTATGCTAAAAACATCTGGTCATTTGTTTCATATTGATTTTGGAAAATTTCTCGGTGATTCACAAATGTTTGGAAACTTTAAGAGGTAAATATATTCTATATTTTTTATTGAATTTGTTTATTATAACTTTTTTATTGTACTGTTTATTATATCTTTAATTTAAGTAAAAAATATGAAAAAAGAAGATAATTTTATAATTTATATTTTTAATCAGAGATAGAACGCCGTTTGTGCTGACATCTGATATGGCATATGTTATAAATGGTGGTGATAAACCTTCAGCGAAATTTCACCATTTCGTGGACCTTTGCTGCCAAGCTTTTAATATAGTGCGGAAACATGGAAATCTTATTCTTCATCTTTTTGGATTGGTATGTTTTAAAATATTTTTATGTTTAAAGAGAGAGAGAGAGAGAGAGAAAGACGAATTGAAAATAGATTTAATCTTTCTTAAACGCTATTATCTTTTTATATAGACTTTTATATAATATGTATAACAATGAAATATTATAAATTAATTTCTTACATTATAACTTTTATACTAAAAACACATCATAATATTTATTAAATTTTCTTAATATAGAATATAAATTTTGTAGTCAAGATATATATATATATATATATATATATATATATATATAAATTTTTAACAGTTCACAAATTCACATTATAATTTAAAAAAAAACAAATTTTAATATGATTAGTCTTTTTATTGTTATTATAAACATTTTATGTGAATATTGCGGATATTATATCATATACAAACCAAAAAATATATTTGAAATAAAGAATTTATGTGATCTGACCGCGTATTGTGTGCCTGAAAACAATAAAACCACAACGAACGGAAGAACTTATCCGCGTGTTTTATCAGACTGCTATCGCACTAAACTATATACGATGTAGTTAATTAGTATTTATCGTCTGGTCATGGTCTCAGAGAATATCGTATAGATATGTCGTACAACAGTCTGAGTCAATCATGTTAAGAGTAAAGTAGCATTAGGAGTGAACAAAAAATTATTTGAAAAATAGCTTTTACACGCGGTGTGAAACGTATATGTATTCGTTAGTTTATTCAACAAATCATAATGGATAAATTAATATCGAGAACGAATCCCGAACGAATTAATGATCAACAAAGTGTCATAGCGCGAAAGTTGTATGATATTGAAATAAAAGATCATTTAAATAAAGCGAAAATGAACGAGTATACAACCTCGCAGATGACATCGTCCGGTATTCCTGGAGTGACTATGGATGCAGTTAATTATGTGCAGAAAGCTCTGCTTCCTGGACAAACAAATCCCGAAGCGGCAGCGACTTTCGCTCGTATGATAGAAAGTTCGCTGAAAAATTGGTTTACGCAGTTCAATTTCTTCTTGCATAACTTGGCGCAGCTTAGATTCTCCGGGGATCATAGTGATGGAGAACTATTATCTTTTATTCCACGTACATATACGTGAGTTTTTCACTTTTATTAAACATAAATGAACATAAAATTGATTATACCAATCATGAAAAATCGGAAATCTTAAAAGCATGATTTTTCTAGCTTTTCATTTAATAATCAATAACATTAATAATAATATATTAATACATATATTTATGATTATCATAGAATGCAGCAAGAAGGTGAATTAACAAGCGTCCAAGTTCCGGGATATCAAAAACGCTATGATCCGGAAAAATATTACATGTACATTTTACGAGTACAACGAAAAGGCCAACCCGATCCGACATATCTATTCCGTTCATACAAAGAATTTTGCGAGTTTTATCAGAAATTATGCATACATTTTCCACTTGCTAAAGTAACAAGGTAAATATACATACATATTATGTTCTTTTTCATATTATTATTTATTCATTATCTTCTTTTCATAATATTAATCATTGTAAGATTATCACAATCTTATACATTTATTTATTTTTTAATTCAAAAGCAACAATATTAACATTTCCTCATATATTAGAATATTTTATACGAATATTATTAGACTATATTTATATAGATATTATATAGATATAATGTTAACATTCATTTTATGTTTAATTCTATATTATTAAATTACATTTCAATTTCGAATATAGATATATGTAAATAATATAAATACGAATATAATATATAAATAATATAATTACATAAATAATATAATTACATGTATATAGAAGGACATTAAACACTTAATGTATAAATATTCTTTCAAATTGAGACAAAAATATTCATTTTTGATTCAAAACATCTCTATAATTTTAATAATTTTTAATATCTTTTTTTTATTAAATTACTAGCTCATTATCTGCACAGATAGGACTTTTTATATCTGATATATTGTTCTGATCTTTAGTTATCTTGTTCGATTTTTCGCTATATGTCGATTGCTCTTTTATGTTTAAATCTTCAGTAGAAGTAGAAGATTCTATATTTTCGATTGCATGATTATTTATCTGTGATTTCTTATCATTGTCTTTCACCATAGTTTTTTCAAGATCAATAATTGATGATGACGATTGATTTGTAAAATCTGCTTTTGAACGGTCATATTGCGCTGTTTCATTATTATCAGTTGTCGCTGAATCACTCGCGATTGAAGGAGACATAGTTGAAATCTCTATATTTTTCCGTGTTGCCGATTCGAAATATGATATTCTCCGATATAAACCCGACATTGCTGGGATTTTAGATGCTTCTTTCTTCATCGACAATCGTGCTCGAAACCATTTTAAACCCATTTTCTTCCAAAATTCAATATTAGACCTTTAGAAACAGGTTAAATTGCATTGAACAATCAAATCTTTAATAAATTCTTACATTATCTATAGATAACATTTTCGTATTTTTACTGATAAAATTAAAAATATTTTATAATCTTTCTTTGTAAATATTAACAAATGTATTAACTTTATAATATTAAACTTACTTTTATGTAGAGACCTTTATATTATATTAAAATATATTCCTCTTTTGATAATCAAGTATATTTGTTAAGTATAATTTGTATTCTGAAAAATTACATTACGTTTTTTATCAATAATTTATTTTATCAATAATTTATTAATTTTTCTTACACAAAGTAACAATTAACGAAATGATATAGTGACTTTATTATAATATCCGAAAATAATTTATGTACTTACAATATAGAACTGTCAAAGGAACTGTCATCACTTACTTTAGAAGAGAAAATATCAAGTGCCAGATAGGCTTGATTAGCTCAACTAATCGTAGCTTTAAAATGAAAACTCTGTCCGTGCGTACGTTATCACAAATAAGAAACTTTTTGCGATGTGTATCCTAAAAACACGACACAAAGAGAATGTCTTAGATTCTACGTGTAAGAGGATATCTTAAACGCAAAAATTGTCGGGGCGCAATATCGTACCTTTTGATATGTGTTATCTTCAGATCATCAGATATTACTCAGACATATTTCATATTTAACAGACTTAGTCATGCAATGATTAATTGACGAGCATATCACAAAACTTGTTAAAGAACGCTGAAGAAATTAATTAATTAATTAAGAAATTAATTAATTAATTAAGAAATTAATTAATGTAGCACTCTATTCAAGTTAAAACGTTTTAATTTAAATTCATTCTTTTCCTTTTACTACACATAAACTACACGCAGAGATCTCATAACATGACTACTGCTTAATGCTGCTATTTGGCCTTTACTACCTTGTTTATTTACAAAACGATATCGCCTAGTGATATCTACATTAATCATTCGTGCGAAACGCGAATAAAGGTGTTTACGAGTGCGGAAATATCTTTGTATTTTGCAAATAAGTTTGATTCTTCTTATTTGCTTCACAGTTTACCAAGCGGGATTAGCATGGGACGCTCTAATATTAAGCAAGTAGCCGATAAACGACGGGCAGATATAGAAAAGTTCCTCGTAAGTCTATTTAAAATGGCACCGGAAATATCTCAAAGTGATCTAGTATACACTTTCTTCCACCCGTTATTACGAGACCAAAAGAATCCCGATATTCGTTCACGTAAAGTTAAAGGTACATTTTGATAAATTTTTCTCCAAATATGTTATTATTATTTATGAGCACTATTTATTGAATGTTCTAATTCCTTTTAAGTACAATAGCATTTCATTTATATATTATTATTAATAATAATTTTAAAAGTAAAAACGATATATATAATATATTATAATTAATATAAATAATAACAAAATATAAAAAAAACAAAAATATTATTTTTATGTAACAGTTGGAAATAATTGGTGGGCCGAGAAAAGAGTTAAAGATAACATACAGTGTGGTCAAATCAAATTGGTCCTTCATTACGTTCGCGGTACTTTATCTGTAATGGTTTGTCATGCACGAGAGCTGCCTAAAGTGGCTAATGCTCAAGAACCAAATACATATGTGAAGGTATATCTCAAACCTGATCCTACAAAAGCGACGAAACGGAAAACAAAAGTAGTAAAAAAGAATTGTCATCCATCATTTATGGAGATGGTAAAGTCAGATTTTTATAATAAACTATATATATATTTTATATTTATATATATAAATATAAATATATATATATATATATATATATATATATATATATACTTAGAAAATAAATAAAAAGTACAACGATGCATTAATTAGATAATAAGTTTTGTAATCTACATATTTTCTATACTAGTTGGAATATAGAATGCCTCTGGAAGTGATCAAAGAGAGAACGCTTGAAGCAACGATTTGGAATCACGATACTTTACAGGAGAATGAATTTCTCGGCGGTATAAGTTTGCCTCTCGGATGTCTCGACTTGACAAAGGAAATTATTGAATGGTTTCCATTAGGTAATGTACGATAAAGCGATATAAAGACTGCTCTGGAGTATATATATATATATATAGAAGTCCTTTAACGCTCATAGATATTATTACTAGGATATAGACGATGTAATATTAGCGCACAATATTAAAGCTTCTTTATTGCAGCCAAGTGCAATAATCACCGTGCTTTGATAAACATAATTTTTGTTTATATAATTTTGTGCATCTAATTTTGTCTTTTTTTTTTGGATAAAAATCTAAAAAGATTATGTGATATAATTATAACAAAAAGAGATTTAACTTCTACAACAATTGCTAAAAGAGATAGTAGGGATAATATTTTAAATTATATGTCTTAGCCTATATAACAAATAACTCAGAAAAAACTTTTTATTACAAAATTATATATTACATTTATGCATACTTCTTTAATATTTTTTACATGAAATATTTTAAAATATGAAAAATTCAGCATGAATTTAATAGATCTGTATTAAAAGTACTCTTTTACAAACATTTTATACACTTATTTATTTTTATCATTTTTTACTAACTAATGGACACAACTATAATTGTAAATAGGCAACACTTTATATATAAATGAAATCATTTGTAACAAATTATCGAATTAAGCTCTTTTACACCAAAATAATTTTGCGATCCATATAAAAGAGTTTTCTATCACATATATCTAATCATATGAAATTATATATAAAAATAGTATATAAAAGTTAAATTTTATATATACGATATGTAGTAGGATCATGTTTTATGAATTTTTATGGTGTTACTTCATTATTAGAAGAGAAATAATTGTCTGTTTATGTAACGGCCTCATTTATAATAAATGTACTATTGATGAAATTATGTAAATATGCTATTAAATCTGTGTAATAAATCATTTTTAAATTATCTTACGCTGTATATGTACTGTATTGCACGTAATTTGAAAAATGTAATATATTTCAAATTATTTTTTTCGTTGATGAGTTTTCAAAATTTCCATTCTTTTATCTAAAAATTATTCTTTTTTAAATAAAAAATGTTTAACAATTTAATATGCTTCGTATCATTTTGTTTAAATACAAAAATTATTTCTTTAATATTTTAATAATTTTAATAATTTTCCATTTTATCGGTAAAAGGTAGTATTCATGCAAAAGTAATATCGATGAAACTTTCATGAAGTTTAACAGTGCTCCCAGTTAAGGCGCCACTAATATCTTAATCAAGATATATTTTATAGAACTGTTCGAAATGAATTCCAATCAGAAATTGTTGAGTTTTTTCCAATTTCCTAGAATATTATCTTTTCTAAGAAAAACAAAATAATTCTGATCGGAATCTGTTCCGAATAGTTCTAGAATATCTCCCTTGGCTTTAAAAAATTCACAGGGATAACTAGTCTACAATCATTTTAGGTTGTCGAAATCATGAATTTTAACACAATAAGAATTTAATATCTGATTTTTAAATTTCTTAGAATGCTTGTAAAAAATAAATCTAACACAATTTTGAAATTGTTATTTGAATATTTCCTTTTTAAATATAATGATAATGATAATAAGTTATTTTGCAGAACCGAGCAGTAACGAGTAGTGACTGTTACTTACTTTTAAAAATAACTTCCAACCTTAGTATATACTAGCAATTAAACATTTCACGAAAATGTCATTTAATGATATTTAATCTATCACAAACACAATGCATCATTTCTCGATTTATCAATCGAAAATAATTGCTCTAGCGAATTGTCGCGCGTGTCAAAAATGGCCCTCGTCTCGTTCGAAAAATAGAAAACGATTGATGAAAAGATTGCTCTGTGCGCATATCAATTTCAGATCTTATGCAAAATATATGGCTCAATATATAATATTTCATTTGTTCTTTTCTTTATTATTGTGTAAATATCATACAAGAATCATGAGAATTTTTTTATATCTAGCAAAATTTTTAATTATTTTATTCAAATTCAAACTAAAGTTTTATTATTAAACAATAAAGCAATTTTCAACTTAACACGCAACAAAACAAATATAGTTAAATGATGACAAAGCCGATAACTCTTTCATCCTAAGCTTTTTCTTACTTTTTTTTTCCTTTTTTTTTATTAGAAACTCGACCGAAACTCAGAATGAAAGAAAATAAAAAAAAACTTAGATGGTTTACCTGTCTAAAATCCTGAAGTTTAGACACATGCGAATAAAAACGTTCGTCGGTTAAAGATTATCTTTAAAAATATTTATCTTTTTAAACCGATGAACCGACGAAGATAATCTTTAACCGACGAACCGAAATTTAGATTATCTTTAAGATTATTTTTTAAAATATTTAAATCCAAGTCACGGACAATACGTGACATAAGGGCATGTGTGAATAAAGCGTATGCAGCTGAAAGCGATTTTCCTAGATATGAATGATATATAAAATATCATTTCAATAAAAATTTACTTATTAAAAAGTAATTTGTAATTATGTGATTGCTCTGCAACTAAATTTTTTTGGACCCCACATTAAAACAGAATTAGTTGTATATTTTTACATATAGATAGAAGAATGCATAGAGTGCTGTAATAAAATAATTTAACAACTAGAACTGACGTTATAAAATACGAACTTTTTTATTGATTTTATTTGATTTCTATTATTTTATTCTCCTCCTAGAATGAGGAAAGAAAAAGAATAAGGAAAACAGAAGAAAAAATTTTTTATCGAGGCCTGACCCGTTCTGACAGTCCTGACAACCCAATCAACAATACCATAACATCAATGTTATAATTTAGCAACATAATTAAAGTTACATAATACACATGTTACATTGCTGTTTATATTGTTGAGTCGAAAATTACAACTTGACATCATATTACTGTTAATTGTTCACTGGGAATTTTCTGGTAAGTATCCCGCAACACGCGGAACTTCTCAAGAACGAGATAAAGTCGCTATTTAAGACATCGTTGTAAATATTATGCAATCGCAATTAATGGCTCTTATGTGTGCCTACCGAGATATCGTACACGCATAGTCATGCGACAACTGTGACACATATAACACTATAGCACGTATCATAGACATTCAGTCGTGCACATAAAATTACGTTATTTTTTTCTAATCTATCTTTTCAACATCAAGTTTCGAGATGCGCAGAGTTTCGCAAGCTTAAATGTCAAACACGCATTATGAATCGTCGTGAATGAAATATGATACAAGTTTATAAACAAATGAAAATACGTGAAATACTATATCTATTAGTTATTCTCGCAAATTTCTTTTTTATTATCTAAATTAAAGCAGGACATAACCGAAGTTTGATTTTTTTTTAATTTTATCAGATATGCAACAATCTTATATTAATACCTCATATTTTAAAATCAAAATAATTTAAGGAAGTTGCGAAAAAAATCTCTAAAGCTTTCTTTTTATTTTTACAAGCATCCATTATTGTTATTTTTCTTTTTTAATTTGAATATTTAATTTCTTAAATCAAATTTGAAGTAAAATCCGGCAATCTCTCGGTTATGTTATTACGCGTTTCCAGGATCTAATGTTATGCTCGCCGATTAAACGTTTGAACTTCTGGCCGGCCATAACTTCTGCCGGTGCGAGAGCTTTCCGCGGCCCTTGAGGCCGAAGGGCTTTTAGGTACTAATTTTATGTAAAGTTATGAGACGTTGTGGGGTGCGCTCCGGTGTGCCATCAGGTTTCCCGCAGGTGCTATAATCGAGAGGTTGCGCTTCGCACTGGCGCCGTGCTGCAGTATAACTAAATATTCTACCAGAAATTCCGACTCTTTTGGAAATGATAAAGTTTCCAACGAAAATAAATCATGGCGCTTTTGGCCTATGTGAAAAGTTCTCCGAACAAACAAAAGTTGAAAAAAATATATAAAATCAAAGGTGGCAAATCAGAGATTTTCAAGGCGCAAACTTAAATCGCTAAGCATATCTGAATAATATAATATAGAGCATATATTTATATTTAGTATAGAGCATATTTTTATATTTATTTTCATATTTATTATTCAGCTTGAAAACTTGAATTATAAATGTTACAGAAAGATATCGCCGTGTGATGTATAAATAAGCTGCAACAGGCACTACGCGCGCCTTCAGCGGCGAAGTGTTTATGGCATCGTAAAAAAATAAAAATAGAAAACATTTTTACGGGCTGATCATTAAAGGCCAACTTGGCGAAGCAACGAAGATGTCCGCCAATTAATGTCCATAGCCTCACGTAACTATAATTCTGATGTGCACAACGCGAAGGGCATATCAAGTCATCCTTGTCTGTTCAAGTTTTTCCTTTTTTTTTATCAGTATAAAAGAAAAAAAACTTTTATTTATTCTTCCATATTCAATGTTATGTGTCGTAAAATAATAGATAACACGCATGAGTTATAAATTAATGGACGAAGAATAAAAGTCACACGGTAAAAAAATAAATAAATGGAAGTTAAAAATGTTAAATTAAAAATAGTGAGAATCGCGCATATTTTGTTATCTTTATTGATCGATAGTATTTTGATAGAATTAAAATTATTTATCATTATCCAAATTCTATCATTTTCTATTAACTTTAGCTTTATAGTTATTTACTTTTCTAATAAAAACAGATTGTAGCTTTTTATGGTATCTTGGTGCAAATTATATGTAAAGAAATGAATGTATCTATTTGCAAGATTAGACCCAAGAGGTGTTTTATGTGTGTTATTATAAGGATTATTATAATTACTTTTAAACGTTTAACACGACTAATATCCTCAAGCACTTGATGACAGAAAAGCTTACAACTTAAGATAAACTAATAAATCTATAAATTAGACTCACAATCTGTAATAAATAGGAACGTGCCACAAGACGAGTGTAGTAATTATGTGTTTTATTGTCTGAAACGGACTAGCGATTATAAGCGCTCAATAAATTGATGTTTTTACCCCTCTCAGCCTGTCCTTACTATAAATATTATTGGTATGACATAAAGTTTAGTGTCCATGTGAAAGTAACTGAGAAAGAAGAACTCAGTCACTAACTGTGACTGAGTGACCGAAGCCTTTATTACTAACCTAGAATAAATCGTTTAAGGAAGAGAGAACATGAAAACAATCTTGACAAAAAAAAAAAATACGTAAGTGACATAGTTACCTTACAAAAAAAAAAAATAAAAAGTTGATGCAAAAATATATCGCCATCGCGTGCAAAAAATGAAAAAAAAAAATTTTAATTAATTATTTTTAAAATTTCCATATTTTCAATGGAGGAAATGAAGAAAACTGATAACTGAGTAGTAATGGAAAACCATCACAATTGATAATTTGTTTCAGGAAACAAGAAAAAGATTTACAACCGCTTTAACTATTAACGAATATATTATGATGAAATTCAATCTAAAAAGAACAGAAAAACAAGAATTTTTTTCCAGGTCCGTTGCAAAATGATATAGATTATACACTCTTCGAACGTCACATCAATAAAAAAAAATAGAGTTTAAGACATTTTATTGTATTTTATTTATATGGAAATATGAAATAAGATTATGTTTATCTATAGAACATGTTATTGTTCTGAAATAACATGTTTCTGTAATTATATTAGTCGTGAACAATTTGAATTATTAGTTTGTTACCATTTTTTGCGTGATGACTATCCATCACTTGAAAAAGATATTAAATTGAGGTATTAAATTGATTATTCAGAAAATTTGGAAACTGTTATAAAGTATTAGCAAGAAATACAAAATGTAATTTGTGACCGTGTGGTAAGTCATTTAATACTAATATTCCTTATTAACGAAAACATTGGGGAGTATTTTTTATTAGAAAATCGATTATATCTAATAAATATTATATATTGCTCTATTTAAACTACCGCAATAAAAACAAACATGGAATCATAGTTAAATGCTTGACATCCCCTATAATGGAAAGCTTTTATTATTGCCACAAAAATTTAACCTATATTTGATATCGTATAATTGCTTATATACATAAAAAATATATATTTATTATTTTTGATGAATATGTTTTGTTATTATTTTAATTTCTTTATATAATTTTGAATTATGTGTATCTTAGAAAATTCTTAAAATAATTCTATTAAGTTTACACAAATTTAAAAAATAAGAAAAATTATACAATGATAAGGAAATTGCATATGATAAGGAAAAGTATGACAACAATGATAAGGAAAATTGCATATGATAAGGAAAAGTATCATATGCAAAAGAGATCAATATATTGTTCATTAATATATACATATTAATGAAATCATATATTTTATCAATCTAGTTTTAACTTTTTAGATAAATATTTTTATAGCAAACATTATTACAACTTTCAAATTCAAGTGATTCCTATATATATATGTACTATCTATGAAATTGTTTGGAAAGAAATTAATTAAAGAAAGAAGTTTTCTCATCTATAAGACTACGGCATATTAGTTTATGATAATTGTTATCATGAAAAAACTACAACTGTCAACTCTTGTTGAAGATGGCTCAAATATGAGTCGAAATATTTATTAGTTCTTTTACGCTATATTTACCGTCAACTTGATTTATAATATTGATTTGTATATTTATTAAATAATTACTCGAGTTTATATTTGGCCTTTGTGCGTTATCTTCTGCGCTGACTCTCATCATTTCTCTAGTTATTATTATTATAGTTGTTAAAAATAAAAAAATGAAAATAAAGAATATTTTGTTAAAATATATTTGATTATTCTCATTTTTTATCATCAGTCATTTTTTAGAAGTGTTAAAAAACAAGAGCTGAATGCAATTTTAATAGCTACAAAAAATCTCACAGCTTGATTGAAATATTCCGCTAGTAATCTTATTCGGATAATACATTATTTTTTCAAGAAAGGTAAAACTAAAATGAAGGACACAATCCCCAATGTGGTCGTAATTTTCACCTATATTTTCATGCCTACCATAAATTATATATGTCGACAGGAAAGAGAAAAAAGTGACCCGTAACGAATTGTGGAACTACAATATTTCCAAAAGCCGTACCCAATAATGTCTAAATTATCATCCGTTGCGACTTTGTCGACCTTTGTCGAATTACAATTTTATTTCAATTCCAACATTAACGACTCCATTTTGATTTAACATGATTTTTGATCGCGCAATAGATCATTTTTACCATCTATATATAGATAAAAGTATAACAGAGTAACTCCGATATATGGCGCATCTATCAAAAATTTAAATTATCAAGTATTATTTACTATGTTTAAGGTAAATAAATAAAAATTTTATATCGTCTATTATAAAAAAAATTAGGAACATGAAATATTTATTTTTTATATTTAAAAAAAAGACTTTTACAAACTCTTATATTTTTGCAAGACATTGGCTCGGAGGCAATGAAATTATTGATTTATTTTTGTGTATATATTTTTTATAATATATATATATATATATATACATATATTATATATATATACATATATTATATATTATATATATATATATAATATATAATTATATAAATACAAAGATGTGTTTTATGCATTTTTATATATTTATATAAATAAATTGAAGATTATCATACATTATGCAAAATAAGAAAGAAGTCATTGACTTATCAGTCTCATTCAGTACAAGTAGTTTTGCTACAGTCACTTCTGTTATTAAACAAGTACTGTTCTCACTTCAACTTAAGTAAACGTAATAAACAATGATTATCGATCTTAATCGCAGCTGCGATAAATTTGAGTTTTCGGTTCTAAATCATCTAAGCGGTGAAATGATTTATGAACTTCTACTGTGGTTTATAAATGTTATATGTCTTGGAATCATATACAATTTTGTTATGACCTCGCAATAAAATAATATATTATGCGGCTGCACTGATTAATACTGTAGATATTGTAGATATACGATATGTATACTGAATTGTGATTTACATGCCATTGTGATATTAAATCATCATCACCTGTTAAAAATTTATTACCAACCTTGTTTAAAAATTATATTAAAGAAATTATGATATATAAAAATACAAATATTATATTTTATTTATAATAATATTATTGTGTCTGCAGCGGTCTCTTGCACATATCCGTTTACACGTGAAATTATTTCACGTCGTCTTTTAAAAAGGAATGGACTATCTTTAATAAAATCGGAGGTAATATAAGAAAATTTAAATTGACTCGAAGACAAGGAGCAAATTTCTCTTTTTGCATGTTTGAAAAACAACAATGAACGGATATTCGCTCGATTATAATAATATAATAAATTTCAAAATAATCTTAAAAATATTTTTTTAATCTTTTCGTTGCGATATATTTTAGTCCAGAATGCTATAAATCGATTTGAAAGTACAATATGAATATTCTTGCAATAAAAACGTCAAGCCAATCTATTTTTATTTTGATATAGAGTTTTTATACCGTTTTATGTATAGTAAATAATAAAAAATGATTTTCTTATAATGTATATGTAAAGTCCACCATAAAAAAATGAAAAAACAATCACATTTTTATTATAATATTAAAGACTGACACAAGTGCATTGAGAAAAAGATTTCTTTAGATTTAGCAATTCTGTTTGTTTGACTTGAATTTATTTAATTTAAACAACATAATTTTATATTAAACATTATTTTGTTAAATTAAGAGTTTTGTTATTTCATTAGAGTATACCATGTTGTTTAATAGAAAGGACACACTATTATAAATTACATACTATTATATATTATAAACATTATTTAATGAAAATAAAATTTATCTTTGAACTAAACAATATTTTGTTTGGCTTTAGATTAAATATTGTTTCAATGAAAGAAAGAGATTTTTTTTTAATATTGTTGAAGCATGTAAAGAGCATTATTTTTTTCAAAGAATTTATTAAACAAATATTTTATATAAGATAAAGCTATTTATTATTTCAAAAATCAAACGATCGAATTTGTTGAATCAATAATTGGTTTATTTGGACTAGTTCAAAAGATAAATTCCTCTGAATCTAATAAAATTTATTAGATCCAAAGAAATCGTTCTCTCTGTGTGCTAATAGAGCAATGTTTCTTCATAATCCAAATATGCAAAAATATTACAAACTCTTTATCTAGCGACTTCTCATTTATTTTTAACTAGAAAAATAAAATTAAATACCAACATTAAATAAGTAATGCGATCTTGTTTATTATTATTTTTTTTGCTTTTTGTAAAATGTAGGCAATTGCCTGAGAACGAGAAACCAAGAAAAATATTGTTTAAAACTATTGATAAGAATAATCACACATTAGAGGAAAATTAAATTATCTCATTAATATTGTTATTGCTGACAGCATTGTCCATTGTAAAAAATTAAGAACTTTAATAAAATTCTTGGTTGGCAAATTTAATAATATATTTCCGTAAGATTTATTAAAAATACATAATTACATAGTTATTTCCAACAATCAATTAAATTAAAATTTTTTATCTCTTACAAATTTTATAATTTTCATACATTTTATAATTTAATGAATAAACGAGCGAATAAATAAACAAATAGGAATTAATTGTCATCTGCCTCTGAAAAATTAAAGATGAAGTCTATCTTCATACAGACGAGATTGACACAAGGAAGACAACAGCAACCTCGGTCAACTTCCTCAAAAATATATGAAACGAGCAACAGCATGTCTTATCAAGAAGGTGGAGCTACGAAAGCTCCGGCTTCCCTCTCTTTCTTTGGTTCTCTTTCTGTAGGCGGGCGACATTCGTTTCGTTCGGCGACGTTCTCGTTGGACACCATTACGTTGGGTGCCGGATGTAGATTGGTCGTTCGATGCTGCACGGTAGGGGCGGAGCCTAGCAACACCTGATCCCCACCGAGTTGAGTCTATATGTCGGATTTACTCCTCAGCTAGTAAACGTTAGAGTTACGTTGTCAGTTCGATATCGATGTCGGGCAAAACGCGTTCGTCGGACATCAGCAACAACGTCCTTTTATTTCATCCGTGTCGCGGTTATTGTGTCGCTAAGTGTCAAGTGAGAAATACATTAATACATTAATGTACTTCTACATTTTTCTGGTGACTCAAATTACTTGTGTTAAAAAAGACGGACGTTCGTGTTGTGCATAAGCTAAGTGTTTCCAATATCCACAACTGACATGCCATCGTTTCGTGACGACATCATCTCTGGAGAACCCTCGAATGCCATATCGAACCTCAGTAACATCGCCAATATGGTGCCGCATTATAATCAGGCGAGCCTCGCGTATCGCCAGCAGCAGCAGCAGCAGCAGCAACAGGTCGCTGATAACCAACAGCAACATCAACTGATAATGCAGCAGACGCACCAGCAAACGCCAACGCAACAGGTCCAACCACACACTGCGGTTGCGGTTGCGGCTTCCACCGCCATCGAAGGGACTCAATACTGGTACGGATATCCATCCAGAGCAATACCCGCGACGCCGGCCTTGCATTCTCAGCATCAGCCAAGTCCGATCGCTCCGCAATTTTTTAATCACCCGGAAATGCTGCCCGGGTGGCATTACACAACTCAGTATTCACCGTATCTACAGTATCAGCCGCAACACCTACATTTTCAAACGCAATCCCAATTACAGCAGCAACAAACGCAAGAATTAGAAACACACTCTCCATCCGAACAACGCGTTCAGCAACACGTGCCGCAACAACACATACACCAGAATTCATCGCCGGAACAACTCTACCAGCAACACTCATCCCCGCAGCAACATCTCCAACATAGTTCGCCACCTCAACTCTGTCAACAGCATACGTCGCCTCATCAACACCTTCAGCAAAGTTCGCCACCCCATCAACTCTGTCAGCAACATAGTCAACAGTTGACGACTTCGCCGCCGCACTTGCAGCAAGATTCTCCGCCACAGCAACACACGCAACAATCAAATTCATTGCCACAACAGCGCATTCAGCAACGTCCATTGCCGAAGCAGCACTTGCAAGAAAGTTCGCCGACCCAGTTTTTCCAACAAAATTCACCACCGGAATACCTTCAGACACAGGTACCATCGAGAGAACAGGAATATGAAATTTACAGACGACGGATGTTGAAATGGGGCATCAGAAATATGAATATCGATATGGCGATTCGCAATCAATATTCGTCAACGAGCACCAGAATGAACGGCAACATAGACGGCAATATGAACGGCAGTATGAACGGCAGCCTGAATGGTAGTATAAATGATAGCAATCACAGCAATAACAGTACTTCTCCTACAACACCGCCTAATAATTTTCATATTGTATACGATGACTTGCCCTGCACATCTCGCAACATGAACCTATCGTCCACATCTGACAACATGAACCTGCTGCCTACAGAGATGAACCTGCCGTCTACATCGAGGGATATGCCATCAACATCCAGAGATATGCCGGCCACTTCAAGACGTCAACAACTATATACATCACACAGAGTTCAAGGGAGGAGAAGTCCATACGAATGGATGAAAAGGCCATCGTATCAAAATCAACCTAAGCCAGGTAAATAAAATTGTTTCTTGTTACATTAAATCGCTTTTAAGAGAAATTAAAAGAATACGACAAACGAAAATGTTTAAAAATTAACCTTGATATATTTAAAAAACTTGTAATTGCATGAATAAGTGAAACCTGATAATTTCGCATAATGAAAGAACCGTCGACATTGTTTGATTAATAAAAAATTAATTTTGAAATTGATTTTGATCTTTTTAAAAGATTTGTCGCCTAACAGAATAAACAAAGTTATCAAAGAAATAAAACAAAACCAAAAAAAGAAATTGTATGTTTCATATTTTCACAATTCTTTTTGTCAAAAATAAAATTCGTATGATATAAAACTAAACGTTTGATTTAAAATTATTATTTATTCTAGAATTTATTTATTGTCATACATTCTTTAAAAATTATAACAAAATTTATAACATTTCAAGTATATACAAGAGTACTTTTTCTATACCTCTTTTCGATAAAAAAATTAAGTCATATCGAAATTAATGTTAACTTTAGTGAATATCAATTTGACTTGTTTATTGCACATTATATGTGTACATTAAATGCTATTTTTTTCTATTTTTTATTTTTTTACACATATACAAATTTTGTCTTAATTTATTAAAAATAAATTCAATTATAAGAATAATAAACATATCATCAAAGTTTTTACCTCGATACGTCGTTCCTTTTTTCGTGATCCCGTTTTATTTTTATCTTATCTTGCAATTAACTAAATGTAATATAGCGCAATTTGCGCGGAAATTGTTATAAACCACAATTAAATGATTTAAAATGAAAGTAATTAATCTAAGATGTACAGAATGTTTCTGAAATGTTTAAAATTAAATTTCATCAGTGCAAATATTCTACTCATCATATAAAACAAAGGAATATTTTATAAATTTCACAAATATCTTTTTTTTGACAAAAATTACTATATTAAATTCTACAAATTTGTGACTATTAAAAATTGTAAAATAATTAAATTTATACGGATTTTAAGAAATCACGTTTTAACGTTGTTTTAACGTAATGCTTATCTCTTTTTTTATGTAAACAAACGCTTAAATTTAGATAGATTTTAAATTGAGATAATCGAGGAAAAGTAAACATATATCCTTTATTAAAATATCGACTGATTTGATAATAAGAAATCGACTCGCGTGTATACTTGAGCTTTGCCTATATATATAGTTAATCTTCATTTTCAAGAGACCGATTAAGAAATCGGACGATTAAAAAGCCATGTGATGAAGTTACGTTACCTAATGAGAACTTCTTTCGCGTGCATATCGCGCTTGGTCATAAACACATCTCCAGCGGTCTAGATACGGCAAACCATGTAAACACGGTAACAGACGAGCAAACATTTAATTGCTCTCAAATATTTGTAAGATAATCCCTTCTCTCCCCCTCCCCTTCCCCCCTGACCTCTCGTCATCCGGCTCAATTTTTTACCAAACTCGAACGAAAATCCTAGCCGCTCGCATAGAACATGTCCCGAATCAACACACGGCGAGGAAGAGTTAATTTTCACTGTGCTTTGCAACGTAATTCGGTATATCCCAATTGTATGAAAATTTGATTAATTTTCTGATTTAACATCACACACATAATGAAATAGATTTCTGATGAGAGAGATGTCATTTCCATTGTTACAGCATGCAATGCCGAAACCGTCGGCAGCGCGGATTCAACGTCGCCAATTAATGAACTCTGTTGCCGACTTGAAATTCTCGGTACGAATTAATCAATTGTTATGAATAATATTATCTTTGATGTTTGCATGCAGTATAATTGCATTGCATGCATACTTTAATTGTGCATGCAGTTTCTAATAATTTTTTTACAGAAAAAATGTATTTTAGATGTACTCCAGTTCAAAAGTATGTCTGAGAAAAATAATAAACAATGATGAAAAGTATGTTTAACATTTCAAAGAACCAAAGAAAATTTAAATTTTTAATATATATATATATATATATCGTTGACTTATTATATTTTATAACGATTGGTAATGGCTAACAAGGCCTCATGTCAAAAAGTTAATTAATAAGTATAACAATTAAAGATGATAATATTAATATAAAAGTGCTCTTGTGTTAAAAGATGCGTTTTAAAATATTGAAACAAAAAAATATTTTATAAATTTCACAAATATATTTTTTTTTTACAAAAATTACAAAAATTCTAAAAATTTGTGACTATTAGAAATTCTAGAATAATTAAATTCATACGGATTTTAAGAAATCACGTTTTAACGTAATGCTTAAATTATCTTTTTTTTTATGTAAACAAACACTTAAATTTAGACAAATTTTAAATTGAGAATTTTAAATCGAGGAAAATTAAAAATATATCCCTTATTATATCGACTCGATTTGATAATAAAAAATCAACTCGCGTGTATACTTGAGCTTTATATAATTAATACCTATATAATTAATACCTATAATACAATTAATCTTCATTTTCAAGAGACCGATTAAGAAATCGGACGATTTAAAAAGCTATGAAGTTGATGAAGTTACGTTACTTAATGAGAACTTCTTTCGCGCGCATATCGCGCTTGATCATAATGCCGAATGATTCCCCTCTTTTAAAAAAAAGTGCGAACTAACAGCGAGCCTCCTAGCCACCCCTAGTCAATCTTTGTCCGCATCAGTATTAGTATGCTAATGCATTCAGACTGCTTTGCCCCAAATCTCATTATTCTTCGCCGTGCACTTTGCCTCCAAGCCCTTCGCAGAATCCGTCCCAATTCTTCGTGTTCACGTCTCTCTTCGGTTATTTGCATTTTACCTCATGCGTGCAGCAAGTACGCACCTTTAAGTACCTTGAAACGAGCGTTCTGTGTCTTCCAAAGGCAATTATCTACATTTTATGGTTATATTACTGGCAGAAGCCGCATATTACGGCAGACCACGACAGTACAAAAAATGCAAGGCGTGCATTACAGTTTCGTGAGGGACGGGAGGCTTCGTGCATGCGCTTTCTCGTTCGTGAATCTCATTCGTGAATCGCCATTCGATTCTGTTCCGTTCCGTGAGAGCGATTCTACGCTGGCAGCACGCAATTTCTACCGCTTTTATGGCGCCTTCGTCTGGCCGTCTGGTCTTATTAATGCGATTAAAAATATCACTGAATAGAGCGAAAAAAGAAGATTCGATAATTTCACTAAAGGATATAAAGATATCGATTATTATTTCTTACCGATAATTATAGAAAATAATCATTTGAACATTCAAATAATAGTTTTTTATCATATTTTTGTCATCTCTCAGTGAAAGCTATTTGTATTATAGAATATCTTTTTCAATGAAATAACATTCATCCTGATTTTACGAATCAACTCCGTGAAATAGTATACTTCGATTTCACGTAACTTAAAACTCTTCATTACGGTCGAATATTTTGACAACAACAAGATCAACGGAGGGTTGGTGCATTATCGAGTCTGGTTCAACTTTGTCGTCAGTCGATTCACAGCTTTCGAACCCATGAACGTGTTGGTGTGACTCGATTCGACTCGCAGCACGCTATTAGAAATCGGTATTTCCGTATTAAAGGAAGTTATAATTCATCGGTGTCATGAGTCTCGAATTGAGCTATAATGGATGCGAATTACACGATGAAATAACATAGTACGAAATTCTGATGAAAATTTAACACATTCACAAAGTTGGACATTCGACTAGAAATTCATTGTCAGTTGAGATATTTAGGAATTCACATTTTCCAAAAATAGTTTCGGCATTTTTCCTTTAACCTTTTTTTTCATTCTTTTTTCTTTCTTTTTTGTACATTTTTTTTTTTTATAGCGACCAGGCGCCATATGCATCCAAGGTTATTTCCTCAAAAAAATTATGGGTTATTTTATAGTCTTTTTTGCACTCACTTGCATAGAATTTAAGTGACTAAATTGCAAAATATTAAATCAATGATGTTAAAAGCTGTTGAGTTTTGCTTGACCACGCGCTCTGCAGGTATACGATAGAATTTTCTAGTTTCTGATCTTTTGTCCGTCAATATTTTGTCCTCTACTTATGATTTATTACATTTATTGCTGATCATAAAATGAGAGAAAAATAGACAAATCGGATCATTTAACATATGTGTATTGCTTGTTTCATCAACTGCTAAAACTTTTACTCTTTTCTTACCTTCAGCATATTATCTTTTTTTTATTTCACGCGCGTATTATACATCTTATTTTTATCATATATTTGCATAAATATAGTTTTATGAAAAATAATAATTAAACTAGAATTCTCCAAAAATGGCAAAAGACTTGATTATAAAACTTAAAAAAAAAAATCACACGTTAAGTTTGGATTAAATGTGCCCACAAATATTCATTTAGCAGCCATATTACGGAAAATGTTTCGGGTGTATTACAAGGATGTTAACAATTTATAAAATATTAAAAATAAGAAAAAAACGAAGGAAGTTCTTCTCATGCGCAAGAAATCGTGCGGTCGCAACTACGCGGTAGACAATTTCTCTCTCTCTCTCCATCTCTCCTTTTCTCTCTCTCTTTTTTTTTTTTTTTCGTTCGCGGACGTTTGATATGCGATATACAAATGCGAAGTGGCACAATAGAGGTAATTGTGACGCCACTGACGAATGGCACCCGCGCGAGTCGGCGCGCCGCGCCGGTTCGGCCGACACGAGATATCGCCGGGGGTTGTCAAACGCCCGCAGGAAAAGCGGGGCACGCGCTTTTGCCATTCCGCGGCGTGAAATGGAAGAGCAAACGCTATAATGGGGTGGCAACGAGTCCCAAGAGCACCGTTTCTTCGCCCCCTTGCGCTCGCGTCTTTCTCTCCTCGTCTCTCACGCCTCTCATCCTCCCGCGTCTCGTGGCGTTCGTAAAATCCGTCGCGTTTTCTTTCTCTCATTCTCTTCCCCCCCCCCCTCTTTCGTCCCCGTCACGCTCGTTCGCATTTCGCACACGGATACTCGAGAGAAATATCTCCGGTGGAAATTCCGTTCGTTCGAAAATATAGACAATGACGGGGCCAATGTCGGTATGAGCTAGATACGCTTTAGGAAATCGTCCCCGACGTTCTGTTCGCGATGGTGAAACTTTACGCGCAGTAATCGGTGGTTTCGCATTAGCCTAGATCGTGACTAGAAATGCTCCCGACATTATAATTATTCATTTTAAAGTATGAATTCGATTAAAATGTCAGAATTTAAGATAATACAATTGAGAGCTATTGAGAGCACTCGATGTAGCATCGTGATGTAGTTGGCGCGTCACCAGGGATAATAGTAGGTTCTCCGATATCGAGATGAAAAAAAACGCCGACAGTAACCTTTCCTGACTCATACGCTTACGTGAGCTCGCATGCGTGAAAAAAACCGACGACTCGCCCTCTCGAACAACAGCCTATACGCCGTACAAACTATCCGAGATTTGCCGACGGACTCGTTCGAATGTAAAAAGTTCAACTTGAAGTCGCACAAAGTTGCTCCGTTAACCATGAAAAAGTTCCACAAACTAGAAACATCGATTTTCTAAGTTTCTCCTTTGTGTCGGATGTTCGTAGCAAAAGAATCGACTATTCATCTTTGATATATTAAAACAATTCTAATTTATTTTTATATTTAACCTTAATTATTTTTATTCTATTATCTTTTTATTGTCACAACCAATGTCACATACATTATATTTATACAATTTTGATCGTAAAATTACTTAATATAGTTAATTATTTATATTGCCGCTACAGTAATTGCATAATGACGAAATTTAATTTATCATTTCTCGAAACAATGTGATATTATATTTATCTTTAAATAAACAGCTGATTTGTTCAGTTGAATTCTCATTGTATAATAGGTGAAGAGTACGACTCTTTCGCTTCGATAAAAATTGATTCGGAATCGCAAAATTATCTTTACGAGTGTGGCGCGGTGAGTTCCTGTCGCACACGCACGAGAAATCTATCGCAATTAAGACCAGTACCGCATACAGTTTGGAATTTTTTTTTTTTTATTCGATTACGATCTTCAAAGATAAAAAGTCTGCCTTTTGATAAGGTTTAAGGATGTTTCATATGTTTGTTTACCTGCATCAGGCTACGCGACATTTACTCTTAACGCATTAAATATTTGCACGTTTAACAATGTGCTCAGCGTAATAGAAATAAAAAACAGAGAGAAAGGGAAAAATTCAAATTATATTACGTGATATCATATTGACAAAAACTATGACGAAGAGTGTCTAATATTTATTTCTCGTTTATCTTGTGTAACACTTTATTGATATAACAAAGTATTCAAATTACGCATATAGTATGGGATAATTCATTATATTTACAAACATCCGTTCTAAAGAAATGTTTTTTTTTTTTTTTTTTAGAAAAAATAGAAAATTATTATACATAGCTATTTATCGTTATCTTTATTTCTTCACAATTATTATTCTTTCAACTTTGGATATATTTGACTAATATCTTTAAATTAGATACAATGTATTTTGTTTTACACAATACGGAATATATTTTCTTTTTAATCTGTAGGAAAACTGACTTATAATTTTGTTGTTAAACTTTGTAACTTGTGTCAAAATGAAAAACGAAAATCAGCTGATCGAAAATCGAGATAGCGGACATGTAGATTTATTATACAATACATCTTCCACATCTAGGGTCTGTTGCAAAGATGTGATTCAAGTATTATTATAGATATAAAGAGCTGAAAATGCCCGTGATAACAATCTTTCTCAATCTGAGAATGAGTAGATGAAAACTCAAAACCAGACAGTCCGTAATATATTGCTTTGTTATTTGAACAGATTACACGGATTTTAAACCAACGCGACCGCATGAGTATAACACGTATATTGCTCAAATGTCAACGCGTATCGTCTAATACTCCAAATCCTCAATGTTTACATAACATCGAATTTCCGTAAGAATTTTCGTCAAAAATTAATTACGTACAGAAGAAGTTAATTAAAATCTTTCTTTATAAAATTAAAGATTTTTTTCTTGATTTTTTCTTTTCTTGATATTAAGATTTAATTTCACGATCGTTGAAGTTAAGAAAGCTTTAATTAAACATTTTTTAATATTTTTATATGTTCTCCCAAATAAAATCACAAGAGTATTTATTAATATTATTATTCATTATTATTATTGCTCGTTGAAGTATTCTCTTCAATTTCACGAAATGAAAAGAGAAAGGTATTGTCATCGTCGTAGTTTGAAATTGATCTATCTGTTGGTGCGTAGATACTGAATATGTTAATTAGAGATCAAAAGCAAATATCAGCTCAAAAAATACATAAATAATTTACATATGATCCATTTTTGCAATTCTATCGAATACGATTGTAATTGCAAAGGTGAAAATTAGATTTATAGCAAAATTATAACTCGCAACCTGGTCGGCGAAATGCTTTCGTATGATTGGTTGGTTTTCAACAGTTAACCATAACCCGAACCCGTAACTCGTCGTGTGGTTTCGTCTTAAGGTCGCTTTCTTATTCGTAACACCACGAAGGCCTCGGAGTTTCCTTATCGAGGAGAGGTGGATTAATGTGCACGCCTTTGATCTCGCCGGCGGAGTCTTATCTAATCGTGTCCCTCTCTCGAGCCATCTCTCGCCGTTTCCCACACACACACACACACACACACACTCACGTCCTTGTTTCCCATTCCTCTCTCTCCATTCTGTATTTTGTGCGCGTGTTACCGCCAAGACCGCCACGTCGTAAGAAACGCATTCACACCGTGCGATTGCCAACCTCTTCTTCTTTTTGCCGCTTCGTGGCATGTCGTGTTTTCTCTCACAAGAAATAAATCGCGCTTCGCGTTATTCATTGCAAATCATAGATGCATCTCTCATTGCTGCAAGCTACTTCGATTTTGTGCGTGTGCATGATGTGTGTGTGTGTGTGTGTGTGTGTGTGTGTGTGTGTGTGTGTGTGTGTGTGTGTGTTATCTTTTATCATTTACAATATTATAATTATAAAATATAAATTTTTTTTATTCGCCTTAGAAATGAATAATTATACTTTTTTTTTTAAATATATTTTATATACTTAAAATATGATTATTATCGCAAGCTGGTGATGTTCTTAATATGTATGGCTATTGATGTTTAATTAAATTTATAATATTTTAAATTAAAATTAATTTTGAGATGCGATCAAAGTCACGTAAGATAATGTGTGCAATATTAATGACATATTTTTTTCGATTAATGTTGGATTATTTTATTTTTATATCTCAATAATCATCGTCTAAGATAATCGGTCATAAAGGAAGAAAATAAATAAAATATATATGTTACTTTTCTAATTAATAGAATATTAATAATAGAATATTTTAATACATATTTAGATAGAATCTTAAATCTAAATTTACTATAGAATATTTTTGATAAAAACCTAGAAAACTATTTTTATTAAATTTTTCTCTGTTTTAATCTATTATGTTGAACATGGTATATCTATGTGTTATTTCATATTCATTATTCCGACATGAATTACAATATTACGTCCTTTACTTTCTTAATGTTGCCACGCGGCTTGTTGAAACGTTATCTCTTTAACGTACTATTGACAAGAGAATTAGTACGATAGATATTAACCACGTAATAACCCCGACCGTTATCTGTCTCTTTTTTCAGGAAAGACTCGCACAAAAGACAAATACCGAGTGGTCTATACGGACTATCAAAGACTAGAATTGGAAAAAGAATTTCATATGAATCACTATACCACGATCAAACGTAAAGCAGATCTGGCTGCTCAGCTTGGTCTCACGGAACGTCAAGTAAGTCACGTCTGTTTATTTCATTGAAAATTCTCAAATCGTACCACCGTCGAGATGATCGCCAAAGGGATGATCGTCGTCTCTCTCTCTCTCTCTCTCTGCAGATAAAGATCTGGTTTCAAAATCGACGGGCGAAGGAGCGAAAGCTGATGAAAAAGCAGCAGGAGCAAATAAGAGAGCGGCAGATGCGAGCGCAAGAGGCCGCGGTGGCGGCCGCGGCGGCTGGTTCCACGGTGGAGGCGGTGGCTGGAGGAATGATGGGCTATGCCTCCGCCGGAGCGGAGATGGGTGGGATGCTGGGCGGTCTGATGCAGACCAACGAGAACACCTCCTCCGCACCTCTCCCGGCACCGTCGACGTCGTCGTCGCTGCCTACATCGACGTCTCTGCCTACGTTGCCGACGACTCTCCCTACGTCTATGCCCGCGTCGCAACCTACATCGCAGCCCGCGTCGCTGCCCACGACCCTGCCTATGCAATATCCGGGTCATTCCAATCCGATGTGAAGGATCCGCGTGCCGAGGATCTGGACTACCCGAAAGCCGGGTTCGAAACGCCGGCTCGTCGCTCACGAGGTAGGATGACGGATAGATAGGGGGGGGCGGGGGAAGGAGGTAGGGGGTGGAAGCGGACTAGCGAGATGTTTCACCATCTGTCGCTTCGAGACACAACGTACAAAGAATTCGCGAACGAACGGACGCGCGAACGAACGCCGCGTAAGATAATTATAAAATACGTAAGGTAATTAAACGTAGCTCGCACATGATATACACAACGGCCTGTGATAAACGACCGTTGAATAAACGGATCGTTCGTGGATTACAAATCGTGGAAGACATTTTGATCTCATTTTCATCGGCTTCACGTCCACGGCGATCCCCGTTAATATGACGGTCGTGCTTCGATATTTTACGTTCTACGCTCGGCACCGTTAATTCCGCCAAAGGCTAAGCCGGAAGTGAATGTCGAATGTATAGACTGCATGGATACCTCCATACATATGGCGCTTTCGAATACAAAACCTAAAAGTGTATTGCAAATTTAGATATTCATGCAGCCTATTATATAATCGTGTTTCGCTGTACCTGGATATTAGGGGGGATTGAGGGAAATTAAAAATAGTTTTAACGAGTTAAAAATAAACAGTTTGACTTTCCTGATAATAGGGAGATCTGACTGTATACGCGGATCGAGAATTATGTGCATAGTCTCACGTTAGCTTTAAGACAGGGATGATGATATCCGAAAATAATCGAGTTATTCAAACAAACGTAGTAATTCTTTGAATACAAACGCAAATAAAGATTTTTTACTATACAGAGAAAAACACATCATGATGTTGCACGAATTTATCATCCTCATATCAATCGCAAAGATAACATTGTAAATTAACTGCATCAAATGCAGTCGTAAATTTTACTTGCTTTTACCGTTTTAATTCTTATTAGAATTACACGCACGTTATTTTATATATATAAAAATATATATGAAATATATATTATTATACATATATATAAGATGTTTAATAATGATTGTGAAACATCGTTTGTATGCAGGTAGAATGAGTTATACTGGAAAATCCTTCATTTTGCGATTTTCTTGTATCAATAATTATCAAATAATTATTATTTATACTTCATATAAATAATAGAAATGAAAAATTCACAACTGAAGAGTTAATTGCATTTGGATCAATTTGATCAAAAAAGTTAAAGTCGAACGTTGGATACTCGAAAATTTTGGATATCGTTCGTACATCACTAGTCAATGTAATTTATGGTGCGATAAATGTAAAATGCAAGGTATTATGCATTACATACATAGATGCAACGAAATGTGCACCTAAAAAGTGGAAATTGTAAATAAAAATTTCGCATGACATCACACAAATTGCTCTTTCTCCTATTTGTTGTGATTGATTGTTAATTTTTCTGTATCGACATTATCCCGCGTGTTTAAAAGCACAAGTGTTATATATTTTCACGACGCGTGCCTTTTTTTAGTTTTTTTTTTTCTTTAATTTTATTTTGTTTAGTTTAATCTTTTCTTCAGAGACCGGCAAATATTATGTCGATCTATTGCAATCGCATGCAATTTATTGTCTTGAGTACCTACACTTAATCGTCTAAAAATTTATAAATAAGTATTCAATTTTAATTATAATGTTTACAAATGCGGAAAAAAATAATAGTCATTAATACTGCTTGCGCGTGATGATCGGGTTGCCACGATTTTAGGCGTACTCGTGAATAAAGTAAAATTTGTATTACTCTTGTAAATATACTAATATTGTAAATATAAATATTTAAATATATTTAACTAAATGAAATTAGAAAAAAGATATGTGCCTTAATATAGATCAAGTACTAGATAATGTCGATATAAGAATAATCAGTTTTAATTAGATACCTTCGTATAATAGCATGATATAATAGTGTTATGTTTGTTAACAATAAAGCGAATATTGCTTGAATATTACGATAATGTCCGCGAAATCTATATTTTCCCTACATTCTTTGTATATTTCTTATAGTGAAGATTTACACAACAAAATTACTTCGATACTGTCTTTATTGTAAAATTAGCAACTAATACTGTTATATTGTTTTATAACATGAAAGAAATACCGATGTATTTAAATCTTCGATATAACGGCCGATAATTAAATATATAGTTAAAAATAAATTCCATCCATTATAATCTTTCATATCTATAAAAAACGTTTTTTTATTGCTGCCATCCAAAAATTCTCCAATCTTTTTATAATAACATGTTTTACAATACTGTTATAACAGTGTTTTCCTTTATAGACAAAAATATCCAAAATTTTTAATCAATTTGGTAATATAAAATAATATTGTTAAAATAAAATTTATGAGAATGTGGCTTGTCTCTGCTGAATATTCTCTGTAACAATGACACGTATTGTAATAATAAGTTCAGACAGCCAGGTATATCGATAAAATTATCTAATTTTCAATTTTCCGAGATATCAATTTTCGATAAATTCTATACACATCATCTACTTCTGGGCTGAACCACATACATATAAATATACGCCATTTTATACAGTAAAAAAATTGCTTCATAATAAAGAAAAAAATTGACTCACCATTTAATCGTCGTCGTTGTTCCTAACAATCACCAATCATACGCTCTTACCCGAGTGACACAAAGCGCGATAGACGTTGATCTGATCCTTTCTTTTTTTTTTTTTTTTTTTTTTTTCATATTCATACACACATGCGTGATGACTCAAAATCACCGAAATTGTTTCATGGAAAAATTCAAAATATAGTTCAAACGTAATCATCATGGCGGACGCAGGAATGCTGGCCGTTATTCCCAATATCATTAGCACCCACTAATATTTGTTTCCAACAATTCTTTTCGTCCATATTCCCGATTCTCGAAACTTGTTTAATATTTATGTGTAAATAAGGAAATATCTCGTCCGTAAACTATGACGTGGACGAAGGCCGAGACGACGCGACATTCGACGATAACCGATTAGCGTCTCTCAAGGATTTTGATGGTTGCATTTGTACGAGACGATTAGCATACGCATCTCGATGCACATTATCGCTCATCCGAGTCTGCGACGCAAATCCGCATGCGGAATATAAATCGCGTACGCTGAAAGTCGCGGAAATATCTCGGAAACGTGCGAGTGGGCGAGGGGAAAACTGGGGCTTCGAAACTGGAATATGACACGAATCGCGCTTGCCTTCGCTTTGTTCCGCGATTGAAAAATCTCCCTGCGTCTTATTAAATTAATTTAATGGATTATACCGAGAGCAAGGACAGAAGGCGAGAAATTCTTCCACGATCAGCTGCGAAGACAGCTAAGAGAAAAGAAAGAAGAATACGAGAATGTGTTCAAATGATACGTATTTATTGCTTCACGGTCGATATTACATTGATTGTTTGATATTGATCTTTAAATGTTCGAAATGGAAACGCTACATAGAAAGAAGCTGAAGAAAACATCGCGAAAATTCTCTGAAACATTTGCTCTTGATTGTATAAATTCTAGTTTTAAATAATACGTTGCCAGATTTTTCAACTTGATATAATCTGGAATATCTATCCCATATCTCTTAAAATCATTCGAATTGGAGAGTCTCGTTTATTTCTCATTTCTTAATACCGCTAATTTAGTTCGGAAGTGACTACTGTAGAAGATTTATAGAATAATCAAAGACTAAAGCGATCGATCGCGATTCGAAACGACTGATTATCATAGAGATAGCTTCATACATTTGATATGTTCGAATATGATCACTTCGCAGGCGAATAAATTACAGATTCAGATATTACAATCTAGAGCAAAAAAATAGCGCATTGAATAATTTTCTAAACTTTTTCAGATGTATTTGCTAAAAGCGTGATATGTGCGCTGTAGATATCCTTGAATAATTTCTTGCGGATTGATTCTAACAATTTTATGATGTGAACTTTCGTAATCCGCGCATCTTTTACAAATGTTACGAAGATTATGATTCGTTCTGTAATGCATCTCTTAATCGTCATAATGATCGTTAATTGGGCGGCGATTACGAAATGCATTTTTCTTTTTAAATATTAATTTTATAAAAAAACAATTTTAATTTTATAATATTCATTCATATTATTAAAAATTAATTTTTTTTAATTTTTACAGCTGGTAAAAATTATCCATTTGGGAAGGATTAATAAATATTTCTTTAAGCATTTTTCGTAAAAACTCTCTTTTCTTTTTTTTTTTTTTTTTTTTAATATAAAGAAATATGTTTCCATAAAAATAACGCAATAATCAACGCATGCATTAAATTTATTATTTCAATAATAATAATAACATAATTGACATGGAGCAAAATGGTAAAAGTATTTTGTTGATCGTTTTTTTTTTCCCCCATATTGTGAAAGGATGCGACCGAAGTTGGTCAATCCAATTCACACTGCCAGTCTAATCCCGATTTAGGAATCACGAGGTGCGAAGCGGATTGTGTCCCCTTGGCAATTGCTTGTCGCTTTGCTGGATGGAGCTGTCCGCCGCCGCCGTCGTGTCGTGGCACGAACGACTCTCGTTAGATCTCGCGTAAACAGAAACGTAAAAACGCGTAATGCGCTTTATGCGAACACGCGAATTATCACCCCGTCCCCGAATCGTACCCCATCCACGCATACCGCGAGCGTAGACGAAGGTGGCAACGAGTCCCGCGGGGGCAGTGAAGTTAACTACCAGATCGATGTCCGACCCCAGTCCATCCTGTCCCCCTCTTACCCCCCCCCCTCCTCCCTCCCCCTCCCTAAAACCAAACCCCCAGCATTTCAACGCAATCGAGCTGGTCTGTCGCGGTGAATCGAGAACTTTGTACGGTTTATGCGACACACAATTCGAGTCGATGATTTCTTCCCGACGACGAGATGCCTCTCAAGCTTAACGGTAAACGCAAATCGTCTAATGGTTATTCGCAATCATGATCGTTTCGCATTTGTCATGAACAGTGATGAAAGTCGCATAAATAAAGAACGAAAAAAACGGGGGGGTAGTTCAGTGCATGATTATTTAAGCATAACGTATAAAAATCTACTTCAAATGTTCAAATGTTCCTTTCAGAATCAGAAGACAAATTTGCTGTAAGATAAGATCAAATTAAATTTTATATAAGCGTGTGGCTTTTTAAATGATATTGAATCTATGAACTGGTTTTGTACAGCATTGAGAAAAATAAGAACAAAATGTTGAAAAGATCATATTTCAAATATATATATTTCTGAAATATAAAAAAATATTGAAATAAATAATAAAATATAAATAAAAATTTAAGAAATAAATATTTGCAATATATCATTTTGCAAAACGATTTTGCTCTATGTGCGCCAGAATAATTTCGTTAACAAACACAGAACACAATGCAAGGTCTCGGATGAATCTGACGATTGCGCCCGACGGAATGAGAAATGAGCACTGCGGAGGATTAATGGACATGCTGTGCATACATGTATCTATGCTCCAATTACACCTAGTGTTGATTATACGAGGGTTCGATACAGAACTTCATCATCAACGATGTGTATCATCGTTTTAACAGAAGAGGAATGCAAAGGAATGCCACCGCGGCATAAAAGAAGACGTATCAAAGCTTGGTTGCATCGTCGTGTTTTTAATATTATTTACTTCGAAGTTCGAATTTTTCGTCAAAACAGACGTAATAAATTGAGTCATCGATTAATATTTATTCACTCGTCTAGACAGAAACGGATATTCCGAACGCATAAAGAATTTTAGCGTGACATCATATTTAACAAAATTTTGTAATCTTTAGATTTTTAACTTGGAAAATATAATTTTGATTTATTGATTTTTCTCTAATAGTAAATTCTAAATATTAATGTCAATTTGATGTCTGTTTTATGTATTGCACGCGGCATATCGAAGACGGCAAATATTAGATACAATCAGAAAGATATTCGGATTAAATTTATTCAGCGACACTCATGCCGACAAAGGCCGCTTACTGCTCATTCTAAAACCGCGATATAATAAACAAAAGTGAATATAAATTCTGCTCGAAGTGTTTCTTTATTCATTATGTCAATGTAGATGTTAATGTGACGTTTAATGAAGTTATTTATTTCAATGAAGAATGTACAGGAAATTCATTGTACATTGCAGATTCTAAAACGTGCATGTTTGCATGTATCCTAAAATGTAAAATTGTGTATATTGTAAAAGTGTGTAAAATTTCAAATAATCATTATAGATCTCCGAGTTAAAATTGTTAAATTTGTAAATAAACTAATATCCGTAAGTCTTCCATTCGTGGGGCATCTACCATTGTGCCACATCAAGAAGAGGTATAGAAATAGATTCCCGCCATATTTTCCACAATGCAAGGAGACTACAAAAGGATCGTCAGAATCGTCGTGATATTCGCGGAACGCTTAAAACGTGTTAAAGATAACGGAAAGAAAAAACTATGATGGTATACTGTCGATTGGACGGGTGTGCTTCTCTCGGCGTCATCCTTTGGAATCGTCAAGGATTAGATCCTGAAAGGGAAGGACGCCCGGTCGGCAACCTGCGCGTAATTGGAGACCCGGAGACACGTAACATAGCCTTTACGTATCGTGTATACTTGGAAATTCCTCGCCAACGTAAAGGCATCTTTTTGTTCGATTCTTGCCTGAGTCCAGTCGGCCCATGTCGGAAACACCAAATAGATTTTATGAGGGTTATAAACTGCCGGAATCTCGATTCTCGAGTATCGATGGTTCCAAAGGGGCTAATCTGCGGATGAAAACTGTAATAAAACGTTCGCCCTATGTACGTACTTCGGAATCCTTTTGCGCATCCTTACTGAACGTGGGGTGGACCAGGTATCTTCTGATTCTTCCCCGCGAGAATCCCAAAAAATTTGATGCCTTCCAGCTGTCCGCGTGTTTCCTGCACATGCAAATCAATTTCTTCATCTCGCTTATCGATAATTAATATTTAATTTTCTTTTTGCTCTTAAATTCTATTTCATACATTTCATAGAATTTTAGATTACATTTTTAAAAATTTTACAATACACTTATATACTATATACATAATATAAATCGAATATGGATCTGTATTATGATCTGTATTATGGTAGAAAGAAAACAGAATTGTTAAATATATTCTGATGGTCAATTCTGATAGCAAAGATTCAGCACAGATTCATATAAATGTATTATAATTAAATAAATAAAATAGCAACTCACGCGAAGCAACTTAAATGATAATACTATTTAAACAATCCATTATTATTATTATTATTTATAATCATATAAAATAATATTATAACTGATGAAATATATTTTATTTGAATAAATTATGTTTAATAATATTCTGAAATATTATAGCCTGATATTAACGATTTAAATAATTTATAAAAGAAATGAGAAAAGTTAGAAAATTGCCGCGTGTCGAATCATAAGATCATTAAATCTCTTCTTCTGTACGCTACCGCCAACTGAAGAAGTGAATGTAAACTACATAGCCACATCTTCTCAAATCTGCTGGTAAATTATTTTTGACGCATAGCCGTATTAGTCTCTGCAAATTATAGCTCAAAAACATGACTTTTGATTTTCGCATTTCGAAATCTCAAAGTCTCGTAACGTATAAATTTTTTTAATTAGCAATTAACAATTATATTATATTTTTGACAAATTAAATTATTGTTACTAAAATTATATTTGTACTAAATTATCAATATGTGAGATGGAAGGATGTTTTATACGGAACAGTTTATATTTCTGCGATAATCTTTATCAATTTAGAAGACACATTTTGTATTATCGGTCAGTTGATGATTCAGGAATATATTATTTGCATCGTTAAATCATTTCTATTCTTTCGGGTCCTCCACCTTATTACAAAGATGTACATTATAATGAAAGTTTAAAATGATTGAATACATATGCGATAAATGCAAGACAATAATACCTAGAGGTTATTTATAATCGCCTCATGTCTTCCGCCTCATGTTTCTTAGAATAATAGAATAATTAAATACAGACAAGAACAAACATCATCTAAGATATGTCTCAATTGCTCGCGAAACTAAAATAAAAATTGCTTGTATAAGAATATTAAAAAAACTAAGGGAAATATGTTTTATATATGTTATTTAGAAAAATTACATGTTAACATGGATTTATTCTTTATTTTATAAATACAAGATATATCTCAACAATTTTCCATTTGAAAATCTCATTGTAATAATGCTTTTTTATACTTACATTTAACAGTTGTCAAGTAAAACCGTCGTTCAGTTATTGAGGCAAGTAATTTAATTATGCGAATCAAGCATAGATAGAATACAATAAAATTTTGTTTGAAAAACAAATTCCGATAAGTATTAAGTATCTATCGGAGTATTCAAAATATATCCGTCTCAAAATGTTAAGTTAAAATATTAAATTAAAAATGTAGAATATCAAAATGCAAAAATTTTGATAAAACGAATTAGTCAGTCACATAGCATGCATTAAAAAAGTTATTTATTTTTTTTAATAGAAATTGTAGTAAAAATGATGATATATAAATTGATTGGTTTAAATATTTTGTACCTTTTTATAAAAATAATTAAGAAAAAAGTGGTTTTTCTTGTAATTTGCATAAGTAGAATTGTCCTATCTTAAAAAAAAATATCAAGTCCACTTCAGACAATTTATAATTCTCGCCAGATTTGAAGATAGTATTCTATTTATATTTTAAACGCTGTGCATTTTAACATAAATATATGCATATAAATTCTGATTCTTTTATTTTTATAGATATTTCTCATATTATTCAGTATATGAAATTATAAGTAAAACTTTATCATAAATTCTGATAAAAGCTAGATTTAAAATGAGTTTGAAATAAAATTTTTTATATAATAAAGTACAGTAAGTTAACAATATGAATATATTCTTTCTTATCATTGATTATTTCAGTTGTTTATTTTGTGTTTATCACACGGTATAATATTTTAACTCTGTCTTATCCTTATGTCGCTTTCTTAGAATATAGCAAAGTATCATCATTATATCATAAAATATTGGCAAGCGATTGACGTTGCGTTAAGAATTGAAAATTGAACAAGAAATATATGCAAAATTATGTACTGGTAGCAAACCGCATTACATTTAATTTATAGGCTTGCAATCTCTTATCTTAAATCGTTATAATTTACGTGGTTCTTTTATATATATCCATAGAACGTCGGTTTTTTGTATTCTGAATTTTTTAACAAATTTACAGAGATATTTTTCTTTTTTAATAAAAAGAGATGAATATTTACGCATATTATAAACTTCAATATTTTGTAGAATATTAAAACACGGAATATACAGTTAAACATACAGTTGCACATTTGGCAGTTTTTATTATGAATTCTTTTATTGTCAATATTACATATTATGTGGGAAAGCCCCATTTAACTTATGTTAGTAGAGCTTTTGCTGATTGTGCTTATCGTTGAGCGAGTGCATTCCCAATTTAAGAGGAAATCTGCACGTCTTGTGTAATTCTTGGAAATACCAAAGCAGCGATTAAAAATTTTAACATATAGCATGCAATTTTCGTAAGTCTCCAAGAAATCTTCTTCAATTAACAGACGTCACAGCGATATTACAATGACGTCATAGTGACGTCACAGTGACATGTTCTGCAACATGTGGAATGTATGAATAATGACAATAAGCAACGTAAAATTTATACATTTACAATCAAAGTAGTAATTATATTCAACACTAATACTTATATATTTGAAATATTATTTTATACCTTGTTTTGTATTTTATTTTAATTTCAAACAAGTAATTTGCATAATAATTAGTATAATTAGTATAATTTTAGAAGCAAATTAACGTTATATATGCAAATAATTCAACAAACAAGTTACAAATGCACCTTTAATTGTTTTAATCTAAATTTAAACTTCAAATTTGTAAAAAACAATTTTGCTATAAATAAAACATTGTATATAATTATATTATTATAATACATATTAATTCTTATATTATAATTTCCTCGTGAAATTGAATATACCGTTTGCATTAGAAAAAATAACTTAGTTATAAGTTAATCTTTTTCTTTGACAATATAAAGCGTTATTTCGTTTATTGCTTTTCTTTCTATCTATACCGGAAGTATAACCACGACAGTTTATCTATTTCTTCACTTCCAACTGGACATATCGAGGAAAATTTTGCGTTAATAATTTTATACACTATTTATACTTTCCATATAATACTTTTTGTTCTACTTTATATTTAAAATGGAACTAATTCAAGATTGGTACTTAATATAATTAAGGAATTTATACCAAAATTTTTGAAGAATAGTTGTAAAAACAGTGATCTTTGACATTTTCGCTGAATAGAAATTAACTTCAAACTCATTAAGAGTCTCTCATTAAAAGTTAATCCAGCACATGAATGGGATATTCTGTATAGCCCAATACGTGAGTTGTATTTCGGCGATTTATTCATTCTCGTTTACTATTTTTATACTTTTGTTGCGCAATAAGATATTTCTGTGTGTGTTTTCGCTAATTTTTTATAGTATTGCATATAACACGCTTTATCGGTGTGTCTTGGATTCCCCGATTTCTTGTTCCATCGAACCACTCGAGAGAGGGGGGGGGTCATCCACATTGTTAAGCGCCTTGTTTTCTTTCCTTCTTTTCTTTCGTTGCAAACGTGTTTGAACGATAGAGGAATTCTGAAAAACTGGTATTTCCGTATATGAGAAATCCGCTTAAGCGATTGCTTTACGTTCCTTTAAATTAACTGAATGCAATATTCTTTCGGTTTTCTCGAAGACAATAAACGCGCTTTATACAAAGAAACGTAAAGTTGACTCGCCTGAAGCAGATTTGGAAATCATCATCGAGAATATGCGAATACGAAAAGAATCTTCGAAAAAAATACTAAAAAGACTTGATCTTATACATACAAATGCTGATATATCCATGTAATTGGAAAAAAAAAATATGATATTAAAGACTTTATGATATTAAAGGCTTTTCTTTGATTGATCACGGATGATGAAATTATTAGTAGCGATTAGACGCGGGACTAAAAAAGATAAACAAAAAATAAAGAAGAAAGAGAAGAAACAAAAAATAAAGAAGAATTATCGTATGACGGTATTAATTTTTCGAACATGCGCTTGCATAAGCTGATGCATGACTGAAGATATCATTGAAAGGAATACGCAAGCAAGTTCTCGGTCTCTCTGTGATAATAATCGATATTGAGTGACACGCGGTCGTGATTCATCATCGGACGTCAGTCCGCAGATTCCTCAGTCTTCTTCCTTCTCGCGCGGTATCGTCCAGAAAGAGGTGTTTCGGACACACTTATCTTTCATTTTCCTCATTGCGTTCGGGATTTGTTTCGCGTGTTTTTCTTGGATGAGCTGAATGACACGATTCACGGTCATTAAAACTCGCGATACCCCACCATCTTCGGCGCGGAAACTGTTCCGATAGAGAACTGGTCAGTTAGTGTTGGCCAGTTGGTGAAGGTTCGGCAAGGCCGTGGGAGCGCAATCTTCTCCGAAGATTAGCATGCTGGATAATCTTCGGTCGTCGCGACGTTGAAAAATCCAAAATTTAAGCAGATTTCGTTCAGAGTGTTTGCACAAAATGTCTCGGAATAAATAAGAATATATAATAAGTAAATAAATATAAGAATATAGAAACGACAAAGAAATAGGAAGAATTTGCTCGAAGCATAATAATATCAAGAAGACGCTACAGTGTTCGAATAAGAATGCGAGAGATACCGATATATAAACAGTAATAAAATATAAGAAATATAATAATCTTATCTGAATCTGAAATCCATTTAATGAAGCGGTGACTGTACATGACCCACCGTTACCGGTTTGACAACAGCTGAGTGGCCAAGGTGCAAGGTGAATATGTGCTCGTAGAATGCACGGTGATGATGAAAATACTCTGATTCGCGTACAGGTGTCGATTTGCCTTACAGAATCTTTTAAACATGATCAACTGAAAACTAGTGATTAAAGCAATTTCGCGTATATATCTAGCAATTATTGTGCGATTCGCAATTGGGGCTTGCATACATTTAAGTAAATTATCTGTTCTTATTTTTTAATTTTTCAAAATAAATTTACATTTCCTAATATCTCTTTGACGAATGTTCTTTGATAAAAAAAACGCTGTCAAATTTATGAAAAAATAAATGTGTCATTAAAATTCTCATTTTTTTATCTTGAATACACAAATATATTTCTGTCGACTTTAAACAAGCTACATTGCTCGTTGTTAATATCTTAAATTTTGTTTACTAATATTTAAATATTTAAATATTTCTTACGTTTTCAATTTGGATCTACATAATAATTTCCTTTTTCTTTTTGTAAAAAATTTGTAAAAGATTTTTTGTTGCTGGAGCAAAAGATTTACTGGAAGATCATTAAACTTTAATTGTTCAATTTTTTAAAAATATTAAATTCAATTAAACTGATCAAACTGTTGAAATGCAGATTGAATCTGAAATCTTGTTGTTAAAATAGCAGTTCATAATAATGCGAAAACAAATTAAGTGCGATAAGAATGAAATTACTATCTTTGCTGACCTTTTCATCGTATCGATATGAAGTGAAGTACATATAGTTTTTGACAATGGTTATTGAGCAAAGAAGACATATGATGCTCAGTAATAGAGGTATTTGATGCAATAGTTTTAGTCTATTTGTACAAGGAAATATTAATTACATAAAAATATGATAGTGCAAGCAATATATCGTACAGGTTTATAATAACTATTTAATTTTAGGGAAATAAATAAATATATATATATATATATACAGTAGATTCAGTTCGTATGAATCAGTTTTCTATTAAATATCTATTAAATTATTAAACTATTGAAATATAAATATTTCAATAGTTAAAAAATTATGAAAAAAAATGTATATGAAAATTTACAAAGTATTAATTTGGAGAAAAAATAATTTTATAGTTTTAATATGATAGTACAATTAAAATACTGTTTGCCAAATGCATGTGTTAATAGACACGCTATACGTTATGTTTGGATGTTTGAATTTATCATCATATTCATGATGTTTTACTCAAAACATCAACATCCTTGAACTTATCTACATATTCATTAGTTTTCCTGGTTCGCTTGTAACAAATAGTAATGGTGATAAGTCATTTCACACTATGTATTATTTCATGTGCATCGCGTAAAATCCTGTTTTCTGTTTTATCAATGTATCTGATGTACAACTATTAGATACATGAATATTAATTATGTAAATGTCATTCATATAATTGTGTTAGCATGATAGATTTATCATTTCTCATTGTGATCCTTTTGAAACAAAATTACTGATTATGTAAATTCTTTTTGAAATATTAAAAAATTTTTTTCTAAATAAAAGAAATATATATTCAGTATTTCTAAAAATTAAATACATATTTATAAATTACATATTTTGTTAGATTTGTAACGGAGTTCTACGAAATGGCTAAGATTTCTATCTTGATTGCGTTGCTGTTACTTTGTACGCTAGTACGAGGACAAGTATCTCCATGTCCTCAATACTTCCAATACATAATGGATCCTGAAACAAATGAAGTACTAGGACAAATTGAAATCCCATCTCCACCAAAAAATGTTCAACTCCATATAAGAGTGATTTTCAAGATTAACACTCAATTGCCTACGGTAAATATTCCTTTTTACTATCATTAATAACATCAAAGAAGTTTGCACATAAAAGTTTATGATTAATGTTGGTGATTTCTAATAATTTTTAATACATTGAACTCAGCTGTTTTTCTAAAGCATTTTTAAGATGAAATTTAATTAGTTGGACTTCTACTACTCTTGCAACTAATGTTCGGACAAAGTAAAACTTTTTTTCATCTTAAAGGGGAAAAAATTTGAAAATGGCCAAAATATTAATAAAACATTTTTTTAAGTAAATTATTTCTTATATATTTTTAACTATATAAAGTAATTTTTTCATATATTTAAATGTCTGAAAATCAAATCAATTGAAATATTAAATACAGTTTTCTTGTGATTTGAATACCTCAAGAGAAACAGATAATAAAAAATAATTTTAAAATTTGATAAAATTAATTTAATTTGTTACTTTTATTTGACATTTTTTATTTGATGATATACACACACATATTATTTAGTTATAGATTTAATTATAATTTATATAAGTTTAATCATCCGTATTTTAGAGATATGTCGGTCGGCTGGAATTGTTACGATCGAAAGAAGAATCCGTTCGAGATGTTGAACAAGGTAGATCTTTGATGTATCGTCTTTATTTTCCCTTGCGCAATCCGATTTCGTCGGTGATTGGAATCTGGTTTAACGGTGAACAATATTGTTCTGGACCCGATCGTGAGTATTACTATATTTACTTGGAAAACAATATCATATGTATTCAAAGAAGCAGAAGTAAAAATTACAATTATTTATTCTTTTGAGTCAAGTAAATCGTGTGATTTATTTTTATTTAAGTTTATTTTTATTTTGCATCTAGTTATGTTCAATCTCCAATTATAGATCCTTAAATAAATCCACTAAATGAAAAAAAAAATAAAATTGAAAAGGATAAAATTTTCTATCATTATGTTGTTTCCTATTTGTAAAACGAATCTAAAAACGAATCTCACAGTTATTTTTTGCATTCTTTGAAGATTTTTTTCCTTGCACAAGATTAATATTCTTTCCTAATTAAAAAAAAATGCACAATTCAAACACATGCTTTATTTTAGCACCGGGAAATTTTATAACTACCATTGAACTGGAGCATACTTTGTTTCCACCAAACGTATTACCATTAAGCGCGAGTGGTTCGAGACCAACATCCGCGCCAACGCCTCCGAAGAAACCCCCTCGAGAACATTCGAGAGTCACTCTCTCTCCAGGAATTATCAATAATGTATTTCTTTATCCAACCATGGCTCCACAACCAATCCCACAACCAGCCCCACAACTACCCCCACGACCAATTCCACAACCAACTCGACGACCAATCCGACCAACCCGACCACCAACTCTACGACCAATTCCACAACCAGTTCCAACCCCTCAATCAGCCCCACAACCAGTTTCACAAAGTCATAATCAATGCGGTATCAGCCAACACGTCGGAGGCAACGTAAATCTTCTGATCTCCAACGGGCAGAAGACATTGCCAGGCCAGTGGCCGTGGTTAGTAGCACTTTTCATCGTGAGGACTGAACACGTATTTCAGTGTGCTGGTTCTATTCTAACACACAAGCATGTTATAACAGGTATGTTAAAAAATCGAAAGAAAAATTTTGACATTACTTGTATTTTCCGTGTACCGAACGGAGATTATATAACTAATCTCTTTAGATTGTTGCTACGTTAACACGCAAATGTATTGAGATTATCTTTGATAAATATTTTTAATAACTATTCACATATAACTATTATAACTATTCGCATTCTTTTTTCGGTAGAATGCGAGTTATTAGAAGATACCTTTTTATTTATTTATCTATCTTTTGTAGCGGCACACTGTCTAAAGTTCAGCAGCTACACCAACGAAACTATACCCCCCAATGTGCTGGAAGTGGCCTTAGGGAGATTCCACTTGCACGCGTGGCGCGAACAGGGAACTGAGAATCGGCAGGTCGCGAGCTACATAATTCATCCCGATTACGCGCACTCGAACACCGGCGACTCCGATCTGGCGATTCTAATCCTTAGGACACCCGTCGAGTACAGCTCTTTTATCAAACCTGTCTGTATGTGGTCCGGTCCGACCAGACTTCAGAGCGTCGTCAACAAGATGGCATACGTCGTAGGGTGGGGTAGAGACGAATTCGGTCATCGTTACACAGAGGAACCACGGATGGCGATGGTGCCGATAGTGAGTCTGGTGAGAAACGTTTCTCCCTGATTTTCGATTTTCGACACGCGAATTGAATTCCAATCGCAGACAAGATTTTCTGAGTAATTTACAGAGTTTCTCCGCGTTAACAATGACGTTGATATTCTATTTCGATTTTAGCATAGTTACATAGTTAACTGCAATTGTGATATGCATCCATAACGGATGGATTTGTCGGCGTTATTGCACGCCTTGAGTCGGAGTGACGAATGCGGCGATTGCTTTTAAATCGATAAACGTGACCGCCGATTGTGCGGTAAAGACGCACCGTGGAATTTTCGCGATCGTTTCTTAAAATAACATTCCATACCAATTACTAATAATATGATGTATTCGAAGGTCGACGGAAAAGTGAATTCTGAAATGCGGGAATTACGAATTGCAGGAGGACTGTCTCTTGAGCGATCCACGTTTCATCTATCTCATCTCGAATCGCACCTTTTGCGCCGGTTTACAAGACAACAGCGGTCCTTGCAACGGTGACAGCGGAAGTGGACTGGTGCTTTTTGACCCCGTCACGCGTCGTTATCAATTACGCGGTATCGTTTCCCGATCGGTTTACGATCGCTCCGAACCGGTCTGCGACCTCACCAAGTACATCGTCTTCGTCGACGTGGCCAGATACTCATCCTGGATTCTACAACAGATTTCGCAGACGTAACGCGCGTTTCCCGTGCGTAAAGACCAAGTGCGTACTAGTCGACAAGTTCTTTAACATTTAACATTTATTCGATAACCCGCGCGGCATTTAGGCAAAATATACGATACGGTGTGAGGATTAAACAGTTACGAGTTTTTTACCTTTGACTTTTTATGGCGATTCTTCTTATCGCCATTGCATTTATCACGGTAAAATAGAATATGCAAGATTGAATATAAATGTAACTGTTCGTCACAGTGGTAGATTTATTATACGATTAAGATAAATCGTATCATGACATGTATTATAAATACTGCTTACCAACGTACTTATTCAATATGTTTCACTATATATACTGTATCATCTAACGTGCCACGCTTCAACAGTCATTTTATATTGTAAAGCATTATAAAAGGTACAAAAAACGACAGTGTCAGTGACTTTGCTCATGACTTTACTTTACAGTTGTATTAAATATACATTATAATGTTAGTTTCTTTTAACATGTATAAAAAAATTTTCTCTCAAAAACTAGAAAACTATAAAATTAAATTAAAAAATAAACTATACACACATATCCTTTCTACAATGTATATACTATTCTATAAGTTTTTAAAATATTTAGGAATATACATATTAATAAAAAGTTGCTTTTTCTAGGAATACCCGTGTTTCTTTACTTTTTTAGAACATGTAGAGAATTTTACAAGTAATAAACTTGAAATCGCAGTCCCCGGAGATCGCTTTGACCGGATCATAGTTTAATGCTGCTCACATCGGCAATCGCGAATTTTTATACCGTTTCCGATCGTAGAGATTCAATTTGCGTTATCAACACATATACGCTTTAATAAAAGTAATTTATCGCCGCACATACACATAAATTCGCAACCGGTATTTTTTATATATATACCTTGAACTAGACGGCGTCGATAGCACAATCGAATCAGCTCGATACCGAGAGATGTGGCTCCGTTACGTTATACTGATCCATGTATTCGGATTTCTTCTCGCGAGATCGTCCAAATCGCTCGACGATGACGGAAGATACCTCTCGTCTCTGGAAAGGAAACTGATGTTGAAATTAAAAACGGCGACACGACTGAAGCACAATCTCGGAAAAATTCTTCATGAACTGCCGGTAAGTAAATTCCGCTTTCCAAGAAACGGAACGACGTAAATTTAAGTCATCTTCATTCCGTCGAATTTACACGATTACACGTTCTCTGTCTCTTTTTGGTTTTCATAGATACAAAATTATGAGATGTATCACTCCGTAAAGATTGTTGAGGATTACTTGAGGAATGGCGGTTCGCTGCTGGAGTGCCTCGACGTCTTACCTTCCATAACGTACGCACCTATTGCGAAGCAGATAGATAGTATCCTGGGATCCATGGAGGATCGTTTGCCTAAATATCTCTTGCCAGCGATATCCTTGATTCGGCGATCTCTGTCGGAGGATGTTCTGAATGCTGATGAAATTTACAGACCTACTTTCGGACCGTTGAAAGCAGATCCGTTGGAGAAGATCCCACTGAAAGAACTGAAGGAAGCGGCCTTGCCTTTGATTTATCGCATGTCGCTCGAGGATCTTGAAAGACCTTGGCCAAAAATTGTTGGTGATACGGCAAAGTTGATCCATGATAAGACCATCTCTCCGCATCCTGCGTTCATCGCATACATGTTGGCGAATCTGTGGATATCGGGCGCGACGGCGGAAGTAAGAGAAGCAATCGTAGTTCTCGTCGAATATTTGCAATCCTACGGTAAGCATGAATTGACCGGCTTCAGCGTGTCTCCCAATCCATACGTGCTGATCGCTAATGCTATTTCGAGTTTGCCCCTGCAAAATGAGACGCTGATAGCTGCTAACGTGTTACTGCCATTCTTGAGGCCCTCGGAATGCCAGGAGTCTGCCGAATTCAGCGGATTCTTTCAAAACAATACTCTAAATTATACGCTGCTGATATCTCGAGACAAACTGATTTCTAGATCAAAAGACGGTATCGCGTTGTTATCCATAATTCAGAATAATACGAATATAAAGAACGTCATAGAGCAATTTTCTCCTTTCGAATATGCATCTTGGAAAGATTTGTTATTGGCTTTTATCAGTCAACTCAGACGTCAACAGGCTCACCAAGGTGAGGTATCGAACTTCGTAGATAGTGTCTATGGTGAGCTAATTTTGAAAAATAACCAAAAACGTTGGCAGCTTCTAAGAAACTCTATTGTCGCCGCACCAGTTTTCTCTGCGATAGCCAAAAGAGAAAACTCCGTCAAAATTCGAAGACTTCTCATGGATGTGGCTATGGAGAAAAGCATCAAGTTAGAAGTCTGGCGAAAAGCTCTTGCTTTCATTTCTTCAGAGGATATCAATGGGCCAATAGATGCCACATTGAAAACGCTAAAGGCTCTGTTCGCTTCGGGTCTGCTTCCACATGGTGTCCTATCGAGGAGCATCGCTGAGCTGATAACCACGTTCGATAATAGAATCAATCAAGGACAGGCTGATTGCGTCAATCAATTGGAGACATATTTAGCTAGCTTTGTTCAAGGAATCAAAACTGAAAAGAAGACGATCAGAAACGTCGATATCAAGGATCTTCTTCAAGCTTTGCCAAATTTAGATATCTATACAGATGAATATAGAAACTTGAGGAGTTTCCTATCACAAGACGACTTGGAGACAAAGATAGGGCAGATTGACTTAAATGCTTATCCTACTAGGGGTAGATTGATAGCTCAGTTGCTGCAAATGATAAAACATGCCAGCGGCATTGACGATAATCTATATCATTTGGCCAAGCAGTTTGTCGACAACGTTGCTTACGAGGGTTATGGTGCCGGTGCTTTAAAATATCACTCTTAATTCGATAATGAGCATGTTTTTACAATATAATAAACTATCTCAATTGAGTAAATCTCTGATGATTCACATTTAATACATTTTATAAGTATTTAATAAATCTTTGCATAATGAGTGTTAAACATATTAAATTTATTGTGTGCATATTTTCAATAATACAAAATCTTATTAAAAGGAGATGAAGTGGATGTAAATCTATAAAAATAATTTTCTTTTATATCATAAAATTATCTTTCTTTATTGTCCCATTGCAGAAGGTAAGCAAAAATTTCCGTTTCGAAAATAAACTACTAAAGAATTGATAGGCCCATAATAGGGATAAAAATACAATAAAGTGTAACTTGTATATTTTAGATTTAACTCGCATCAAGTTGGAAGTATTGTCGTGCAACTGCACCTAATACGATTTCCGAATTGTACACATCTGTAAAATTTTAAATAAAAACATGTATAATAATTGAAAATGCAATTTCTATTGTGCTTAATAATATCTACTTCACTTTCAATCTTTATTCATGATGAACTTTTTTCACGCAAAAAGAACAATGAAATAAGAAAATATAAAAACTGACTCGAAATTACTTACGAATATTTGCACGTAAAACATCAGAAAGGAGATGGAGATCTTTGTCATGGGTCACAATAATATAATTTATTTTTCCAGCATTCATCTCTTGTATTTGAGCGACCGATCTACGGGTTTTCTCCATTGTACCTCCTGCGCTTTCTATTATCTCCGCGATTGCCGAAGGAGATGGTATTACACTCGGTGTAACATAAAATATCTTACCCTATTCGAATAGAAAAATATTAAAAAATATATTTGTTTCAAATATTGCTGCTATTTATTATAAAATACAAATAAGAGAATCAATCTCTATACTAAAAAAAATTTAATTTATTACCTTAAGTACTGTCCCTCGATTAGGACTAGCTAAAGTTTTCTCAATATTGCAATTAAAATTTTTCTCAAATTCTGAATCGCCAAGCATATAAGAGCTTTCGTCCAAGAAGGTATTTTTTGCAGAACAATCGAGCAGCCATTCTAGCTTGACGATATATTTACATCGCGATAAACAACACAACAATTTTACCGTTCGTAATGGTGCTGACATTATGAGATGAGTAGCATCTCGCCAACTAGCAGCTAAAGCACCTCCTAATTCTCGAATTCTCTAAAAACCAAATAAATTATGTTCAAGAGATTATACAATAACGAAATAGAGTAATAAAATATTATAATAGATTTTTATAAACAAATATATATAAAGTTAATACCTCTTCGCTTGTGTGTATAGCGGCAAATTTTGGGAAAACATGGATAAAAAAAGTTATGGGACGAGGATACAAAAACTGGAGGCAAAAACTAAAAAAGTGCGAAAAGAAATAAGGACAAAGAGGATAGATATGACAAAGATGATAGATATGTTTATATTTATGTTAATTATGATATTATATGATATATGAATGCTTATGTCAATGATGATATTATATGTAAAATTAAATGAATTAGGATATAAAAATCAAAATTAATCGTAAAAAGATCGAGTGCTCCTTTACAAGTTCGGATATTTCGAAAAATCAAATAAATGTTATCTATTTAGTACCTTGGCATGATTTTTAGGGTTAATACCAGAAAATAATATTCTTGGTTGTTTATCGGGTGGCGGAGGATCAGGATTGCTAATAACAATTGGTTCATCCAGACCCAAAAGATGAGGATCTTTATTTAATAATGGACCATCCAAACGTGGCTTTTTAGCTTTCCTGACCGAATTTGGACCCTGACCAACTTGTTTTACTTTGGCATACGATTCTTGCGAAATATTTATTGGCATTTTCCAAGCAGCTACAAAAAAAGAAAAAAGTTTCCATAATAGAAGTCAATTTCAAATTATATTATATATTAGCTGTTTTATAATAATCTGTTAAATAAACAACTCTTATACCCATGAGATGAGGCACTAGTGAATAATCTAATCTCAAAGGATTACTCAGACTAAACTGTTGATACTTTGGACCTTCAAGTTGATGCAAAGCATTCATTTGTCCACAAAGTAAATCTGTCAACCACTGTGCATTTACGACATTAGTTTGCCACTCGCGTGCTTTTTTATATTTCGGTCCATCTGGCCTAAAATTCATCAATAATGTATAATTATTATATAACATTACTTAAAATAAAAAAATTATTAATGTATCGATTAGTAAAATAAAATATATCACACAATATAACAAACAACTGAAAATTAGTTTAAAATAATGTAGCTAAAACAGTTGAAGAAACATGATGATCGTCAGTACCTTCTGCAAATAAGAAGAGTATTGTGTCTGGAAAAGTAATTCGTGAACTTTGCACCTAAAGCCTCTAACATACATTTGACTTTTGCTCGTTCCTCTCCCTCAAATCCAGAAAATGATATGACTTGCTTGCCACACGGAAGCTCAGTTAAGCTAAATGGCGTTGGAAAGTGGAGGGCATGCCAAGGTGGTAATAATTGCTGCTTACTGACAACATCAGAAAGCCAATGCGCACTGACACAACGTTTTCCTTCGCGCAATGCTTGCACCACGATTGGATGTTTCTGCGTAATAGCTAACACGTGCGTTACACGGGTACAATACTGTGATTCTACCTCTCCACCGTATTTATCAATAACTTGTTTCCAAATCGAGACTTCATTAGGACGCTGCACATCGTATTCGACAATAACAAAGAAGCATCCTAACAAAAATAATTCTGGCGGCACTGAAAATATAAATATTCTTTCTGTCATTATGATGATGATGTAACATTACTAAATATATATACACACGTAAGAATAAAATAATTTTTTAAATCATTAAAAAACTAAATGTCTTTCTGACATTACGTAGGGCATTTTATAACACATTTTATAACAAGAGACTTTTAATATTACAAACAACAAGGATGAAATGATTCACTGTTACACTGTGTCTCTTGCTGGAAAACGCCCATATTTTTGTTAAACATTATAATGCAACAACAAAAGATAAAAACATACGTGTTAAATTTGGATTATGACCGTAAAACTGAGCCTTAGGTTGTGGCATAACTGGAGCATATTGCATTTTTATAGGTGCTCCTGAAGGCGCACCATTCGTTATATTCCCCAAAGTTCTCCTCTGATAAGCGGCTAAAAGTTGCGGGTCCTGCGAAGGCGGGGGTGGAGGTCGATGCTGCGCAGTCATCAATCTCAATTGGCCAGCTGCACTACCTTCAGCAGCACCACCTTGCAATCTATTAGTTAACATGTTAGCAAGTGCAGTTTTTGTTTTAGCATTTACAACGAGTTGTTGATCCGGTGGAATTTGTGCATTATTCGGCAAGGAAGTTAACGGTTCTTGCTGCACCCCTTGTTGTAAATGTTGCAACTGCTGCAATCTAGCCATCTGTTGTTGTTGTTTCTGCATATGCAATTGCGCTATCTGTTGAGGTGTCAATTGTCCCTGTTGGAATGTTTGACCTGTTTGCGACGCTTGCGGGCCTTGAACGGCCTGGCCAGGCGGCACGATAACTTGATTGGAAGAGTTTATCGGAGTTAATGCTGGTGGCTGCACTCCAGGATGTACGGGCTTTTGCCCTGGAGTTTGTGCGAGTTGCGGTCCCATCATTTGTGGTCGAGCTTGCTGAACCCATTGTAAATTACCTGGCTGCACTGGTTTACCAGGACTCCTTATAACAGCAATATGTGAACCTTGTTGTGCTTGACGACTCTGCATCTGTCGTTGCAATATCAGGTTTCGCTGCTTTTGAATCTTTTGGATAAACTGAGCCCTCTGTTGTGGATCCATCTGCTGCAATTGTTGATGCGTCTGTGCGTCCAAATGAATCAACTGTCGCGGAGGTTGAGGTGGTTGTTGATTCCATTGCCCTCCAGGTCTCTGAGGTCCAATCTGTTGTTGTTGTTGTTGTTGTTGTTGCTGCTGCTGCCTTTGCAATTGTAAATGATATTGCTGTTGCTGCCACTGCGAATCTCGTTGAACGATAAATCCTTGTTGATTTGGTCCGATTAATTGCTGGTTCTGTGGTTGTTGTGGTTGCTGCTGCTGTTGCAACTGACCGTCCCTTATAACAAATTGTTGGCTTTGTGGGGCAGATTGCTGCAGTTGTTGCGAGATCTGTTGTATCTTTTGCTGTTGTTGCTGCTGTTGCAACAAGATAAGTTGTCTTTGTTCAGGAGTAAGTTGCTGTGGTGGAGTTTGTTGTTGAGTTAATTGATGCTGACCCGCTATCTGTTGTTGTTGAGAAGATAGCGGTGGCTGTTGTATAATTATCTGCTGTTGTTGCTGCTGCTGTTGAGCTGTCAATTGTACTTGCTGCTGTTGCTGTGTTAAATGTGGTGGCTGAGCTTGTAATTGTTGTTGCTGAATAATTTGATGTTGGTTCAATTGTTTTTGTTGTGGTGTCAACAGTTGCTGTTGTTGCACGTTTAACTGATGTTGAGGCAATTGTGAATTTATTTGTTGTTGCTGTTGTTGTTGAGGTATTATTGACTGTTGTTGTCCTATTATTTGCTGTTGTTGTGGTATCTGAGGTGACTGCTGCTGATTCAGAAGTTGTTGGTTGTACGGTGATTGCTGTAACTGTTGTTGATGCTGCGTGAGTTGTTGCGTTAATTGTTGTTGTGGCGTTAATTGTTGCTGTTGCATCAACTGATGCTGCATATTTATTTGTTGCTGCTGCTGCTGCTGCTGCTGTTGTTGTTGTTGCTGCTGCTGCTGTTGTTGTTGTGGGGATAGCTCTTGCTGTTGCATTTGTGATGGTATAATTTTCATTTGTTGAGAAACATTGCTTTGTTGAGATGTTTGGATCCAATTTGTTTGATTGATAATATCTGAATCAGAAACAGACGAAACAATTGCGGAAGTTGAGGGAACTGATCGTGGAAGATGCTGTTGTGGCTGCATATTCACAGTATTTTGTCCGTTCGTCGAATAAGGAACAGTTGCTGTACTAGTTACACCAAGACTATGTGAAACATTCGAGGATACTGGTGGACTCGGCTGATTCCATGGCATACGTTGCTTGAGTTGCTCCAACATGGCCTTAGTCCTGTCTTGTTCCTCTTGTGCAATGTTGTTATCTGTATCTTCGTCCATGAATCCGGTAATCATAGCTGTCGAACTGTTTGGAGACACTAACAGTCTGGGATGATATTCCACTTCGCTAATGAGAGTACCTTTCTTACAACATTCCATTACCCAGTCAGGTGTTACAATCGGTATGTGATGTTTCGTAGCAGCTTCATATTTTGAACCGCTCGCTTTACCCGTAATCAGATGAGTACAATATTTGTCCAAGCGCAACTGACATTTGCCACCTTGGAATGTTATCATTGCCCATAGAGACTTGCTGTCTGCTCTACTTACCTGGGATAAGCAAACACATATGTTCGAGAATAACTGATTCTCTTCTGGTGAGAAATATTTCGGTCTGTTTAAGTAAACTTATTAAGAAAATATATATATATTTTGTCATAAATTTAATACGTTCAATATATTTTCAAAGTTTTTTTTAACAAAACTTTTTGTTTCAATTGTTAACAATTTGTCACATTAATTCTAAGCAATTTGTTAAAAATTTGTTCAGTTTAAATGGTTTACTTGAAATATAAAAACATTTAAATAAAAATTGCAGTTTGAAAAATATAACTATATCAATATGTGTGTGTGTGTGTGTGTGTGTGTGTGTGTGTGTGTGTGTGTGTGTGTGTGTGTGTGTGTGTGTGTATATATATATATAGGATATATATATATTAATATTAAAAGTAATGTGCATTTGTAAAAGGATACGGTAGAAGTTTGTTACATTTAACGGAATATAAAATCCAGTTTTGTGTAACTGCTGGTATCTCATATAAATCCTTTGCTGCAGAAATATCATTTTCTAATGCTTCATTGCCTGCTATCAGGTGTGTAACAAAATCACTAAAATAATTGGACCTCTCAGCCCCACCTTCTTGCAATAAATTCAAGATCTGTAAAAGTACCGTCTATAATTAATAAAGCATAACATTTTCTAATGTTCGAACATATAAATCTGGAGTAATTCAGCACTGTCATTTCAAGTATCTAAAAAGCAAATGGTTGTTATAGAAGAGAGGCTATCCGATGAAAGAACGACGTGTTAAAGCACGCGTTCAAGTTATAACCTTTATCGACCATCGAGATGCGTTCGTTTTTACAGTGAAAAAAGGGGCATCGTAGCTCCGGAAAACATCATTCAATTGTTTGCGACAGCAGCGAATCTCACAGCCATCCGATTTGTCGGGATATTGACGGCGCAAAAACGCGGGAAACGATCGTGAGTTGTAACGTACCTTCGGATCACCTTCGCCGCTGACGTAGTATTTAACATTGGCAAACAGAGCACCATCGAGCTTTAAGTCCTCGAGACCAGCCCGTATGTCACCCATCCTGCCAAAGTCGCAATAGACTTACATTTTCAGCATCACAATAGTGGCGCGGATTGCGCGCGAAACCGTATATCGTGTGATATGACTCCGCAGTATTTGATAACAAAAGTCCGTCACGACGCTTTTGTTATTATTATGATTACAGGTTATGTCTTGGCTTTTGCGTGGCGCTACGTTTGATCCCCGCGCGCCGTTTGGTCAGTGAATATTGCCGATGGCGCGTGATTTAAAGTCTAAAGCGTTCCACGAGTTTTTTTGACAAAGTTTTGATTTTACGATCAGGAGACATCAGGAGTAGTGTCTCGCGTGTCAAGTCAACCGAGAACACTACCGTGTGACTTTACGCGAGTCGGCGATTCTTTTTACAATGCAATGACTTACCGTCAGTCCGCGAAATAGCGCAAACGAAAAATAGAAATGAAAATTGGATATAACATAAAAGTTGTTAAAAATAAATTTAACACATGAAACTAAAAAAAGAAATCAGCCATTTTCAACTATTTTTATTTTTTAAACCAATATCCCGTTTTTCTAGTATTAAATAAATAATACGATAATAAACTGACTATAAAACAGCTGTCAAAATAATCGCTCGGGGATGGGACATGACAATTACGACATTTGAAAACATTTGCTTTATTGTATATTCCTTTCGTCCGCACATTAGGTACATATCAGCATCTAAAATGCTCCTCTCCTTGTAGTCCAATAAAATTCATTCTTGCACTAACTTTTATATATTCGTATCTCCTATACTTACTTCCTTTCTCCATAATCTTACTCTCTTGCATTCGCTCATCATTCATTCATAAATAAATAAATTATCGACTAATATGTACAAGATCTTAATAATTCTCTTTTCCTTACTTTAATAATCATTTGTCGCTTAATAGACGTATCTTGTAAAGACTCTAGAAATATTGAGCTTGGTCTGGTCAGTATACGTAATATATTTTCATTTTAAGTTCTGTCGCTTCAAATTATATTATATCTCTCTATTTATATCTTTCTCTTTCCCCCAATCTCTCTCTCTCTCTCTCTCTCTCTCTCTCTCTCTCTCACTGTTTCTTCTAAAATTATTTATTCCTCTTCTCGTTTCGTACAACCGACTATCTCCGTTCGTTCGTGGTGCAGCTTTTCAGGAATATGATTGATTAGATAGAGGAAAATTCTCGAATATTGCCGACCAAATATCAAGAAGATACATATATTTTCGAGATGTAATGATGTTTGGATATTTTTGTACGGTATTCTAAGTCCAAGTTTCGATTTTTGCCCTACAAAACGTTTAAATTCACGTTCAAGAAACTCCCTGTAGATTGCAATCTTGCTGTTGATACATAGCTACTCTGAGATATCTTGTACGTTCAATTAGGATGTTTATATAATAAGAGAAGAGTCCTGAATATTCCATTTATAATATTTTCTCAGGCACACCTGTGAGTATTTACAATCCAATGTATGTTCAAGAGAAATTAAACGACTTAAATTAATTATATTTGCGACAAGATCTATTCGTAATGGAAAAACGGAAGGAAGAAAGAGGATGAAGAGAAGACTGAAAAGGGAGACAAGAAAATTTTTTTTTTTGTACACGATATTATTGACGCGATAAAGAGAAAATTATACAGGGTCGCCGATCTATCGAGCTGGAGACCTATCACAGATACTAGAAAACAAATGAAATGAAATGAATTAAAAATAGGAAGAAGTAAATATCAACAACGCCCTGCGAGATCGGACTACATCATAGTCTCGCTGCAGCTAGTCATACTATCGAAATCTAATTGTGAATACGAGCGATGATCGTGTTCGCAAAAAGCTGCACTACCGCCGGACCCAGCCAGCGGATTGCACCATCCGTCGGAGCGTATTGTGTTCGTGAGGTAACACAGTATTTCTAGAATCTCATTAATGCGCTAGGAACCCGGGCTGGCGTTATCGCCACTTCTTCTCCTCGCCTCGAGCTGTTTCGCTAGCAGCGCGACCTCCCAATTATTGTAGCCGTCTTGCCGCACGATTTTATCATCATCGTCCTCGTCGTCATCATCCTCTTCCTCCTCCTCCTCCTCCTCCTCCTCTTCATCCTCCTCGTCGCCTTCGTCGCTATCACCCTTGTGGTGGCCAGAAATGTCAAATTCCTCGTCTGATCTGCTATCGCTGTTGGATTCAAGATCGATCGCCACGTCCTCCCGCGACAATCTCTGTGGCACTATCGAGTTCGGCAATTCCTGTAATTCCAAGGTCTCTCTTTCCGAATGCTCTTCCCACGATCGCCTGCTACGTGAGCTCGAGCCCACCGACGAGGACGAGTGTCGGTCGCGGGATCGCGTGGTCAGGACGGTATCCACGGAGCTATCACGCATGAAGGGATGATCCTCGCGATCGTCATCAAGATCCTCCTCCATAGAGGCGTCGTGCTCGGTGCTGTCTCCGCCGGAGTCGTCCGCGCGACGCAGTTTTCTTCGCTCTAACTCCTGGATCCGCGATTGTAGCTGAGATATTATCTCGTCACGTTTGCGGACCTCGAGCTCGAGCGATGTGAACTGCCGCTCGAATTTGCTCTGCATGTCCTCCTGTAATGTCAAAAGCGTCGGTATGATTAATCGGGACAGTCACCGTGTGTTACACGGTAATGAGAACTCCTGCGAGCAGAGTTGGATAATTGATGGGCTTGATGGACGTACATCTGGCGACGATGAGTACCAAGTTTGGGACTTTGGACAACACGCTTGAACGACGACGGGCTTAAATTCGCGGGATTACAACACGAGGATGTTCCTCTCTTTGCTCCACAAGAAGAGAAAAGTTAACATCTAAGATAGATTTAAAACATTTTAAAGTTAAAAGAAAATCAATTACATGTAGAAGAAATACTACTTATTCCCATTCCCATCGGTTATTAATACTGTCAATAAATATTGATTTTGCGAGCGAGACGTCCCTCGTTTCTAACGAGAGCAGCCTTTTGACAATGGCGCTCCCGTGTGACGACAGGGAGCGATACACAAAGCTTGTCCATTGAAAGCGGGGACAAAGGAAACGGTAGTCGTGCGCGCTCTTCACTCACCAGGCCCGCCTTGATGACCTCGCCAACCCCGGAGAGCAATTCGCCCAGGCACTCCTCCTCCCGTGGCCGCGACACCGTTTGCAGGACACCACCGACACTGCTCACAGGACGGAAACTGAATTTATTGGGCGGCGGCAGTGACGGCTGATCCTGGGTGCCAGACAACGGGTAATTCGACGGCGGCTGCAGGGGTTGCTCGGACGGCGGGCTCTGCAGCGTGTACTTGTTGAAAGTCACGCTCTTGGACAGCTTCGAGTGCCGCGCGGCATAACCCTCGATCGTCGGCGCTCTCATCAGTCTCTTCAGCTCGGCGGTCGCAGCCTCGCGATCCGGCGTGCTCGTGGCCGAAGTCTCGGAACTGCCGGCTCTACTGCTGGCCGACAATTTCTTCAGAATGCTCTTCAGGTTCCGCCTTTCGAGCGTCTCGTTCTCTGGCGACAGCTGCTCCGCCGGCGATGCCGTCGCTTGTCGATCCTATTCATTCGAAATTTAATATTAATTCTTTTCTTTAAAAAAAATAGCTGAAATATGAAATTGATATATGAAAATAATAAAAATATGTTAGATAACAAGGATTTACTTGATTATACTTGGCCAGTTTCCTGGCATACTCGATGGCGCAGGCCTCCGAATGACTTCTCGTGAGATTGCTGTCGAATTCCGGCTCGACATTTTCGCCGCAATCGAGAGACGAGCTCCTGACTGCCTTTTCCAGTTCAGCCAGCTTCTGCCTCTCGTTGAGAATTTTGAGCTTTTTGACGAAAGGTAAGCCGCAGTACTCTGGCGAAAGATCATCGACGGAGGCATACATTTTGGTTTGTTGTAGCTTCCTGGTCGGCGGGCTTTTCTGTGGCGAATTATCTTTGCCGGTCAACGACGCGTTTTTTAAAGTGGTCCAGGGCTTTTTGATCGGCTTGATCGCCCGCATCTCAACCTGCGAGGTCACGGTGGACACGACGATGTTTTGATCACCCGAGGATGACTGCTCGTCCGATTGCGTGCTCGTCTCCTCGGGAATGGTGTTCCTAGGCAGCGGGGATTCCTTGATGGGCGCCTCTCTCTCTATTTGTGTGGTTTCCTGTTCGTTCTTCGCCTTCAGCAAAAGTATCCTTTGCAGAAACGGCAGGTTCTGATTGGTAGGGTTCAAGGCCTCTGAGATTGGCGGTGGGTGTGGCTCCGTCGCGTGGCCCGACGTATCCATCAGATTACGTCGTTCCTCTCTCTCCTCCTTTTCCTTCAGCAGCCTGAGCCTGGATAGCAACGGAAGACCGGCGCCTAACGGCGACACCGGCGGCTCTTGACTGTTGGGCAAAGACAAGTCTTGGCCGTCGTCGAACTTCTGCTGCCGTTTCAGGACAGGTGCCTTCGGTGCCAGCGGCTGAAGCTCCAGGCTCTCCTCGGGTCGCGTGTTGCGCCTGCTCTTCCGTAAGACATTTTTCAGGCCCTTCACGTCGCTCTTTAACTTATCGACAATCCTCTTGCCGGTGCTATTGTCGGACGAATCGTGACCAGGGGACGTGGGCTGACGGAACGCCCGCGCTACCCTCTGCGCCTCCATCAGCCGCTTTCGGCCGAGGTTTTGCAGGATCTCCTGCGCCTCCGGGTAGTCCTTCATCGCCGCCAACACATCCTCTCGCGAGAGACTGAATAACTCGGAATAACCCACTGAACGAACATCAGCTGTGCGTCTAAAAATTTTTTCGAATTTTCAACTTTAAAAACTTAACTTCCTTAATTAAAGCGTGCAAAGTTAAGGGTGTAAAATGTTATGCTTATAATTTAAATTTGTAAAAAGGTAATTCGTCTAAAGCATTCTTCATTCAAATTTTTGGAAAATATATTTTTTTAAATTTATGCATACGTGAAGAAGTGAGCCTTCTCTTGCTTCGTTTAATCATCTGCCTCATTTCTATGTTATGGATCCTAATACATCTCGGGTGGAAAGAAGATCGGAAAAATTTTACTCACTTATTCAATCCGTCCAGATTGAGTATACCAATCTCGCCGAAAAAGTCTCCGGCCTTCATTGTCGTGAGGACTCTACCAGTTTCACTGATCACCTCCAGAATACCGTCGGCTATTATGAACATCTCACGAGCGACCTCGCCTTTCCGACATATCGAATCGCCGGGAGTGAAAATATAGGCCTTCATCTTCAGAACGAGATCATGCAGAAATTCCGGTTGACATTCCTACAAAATAGTATCGATAATTCGCCAAGGAGATCTACAAAATCGCATATGATCTCTTAACAAAGATACAAACAAATTATTACTATTAATATATTAAAAATAACTTGCCAAGTTCTCTTGCGATTAGCATATAAAAAGATTATAAAAATTTTACTGCATATACAAATAACTTAAAGATATTAATTTCATCTTTTACAGTATCCTCGCCATCAAAGGGTTCATTAATTGTTTTTAATATTATATACAATTCTACACAGTAAAAATTCATTTTATTTTTCGGAAAATTGATATTTTCACCATTTCCTCGAACTTTCCCTAACTTTATAAAATTTCCTCTGAGCAATAAAAGAGATTTTATTCCTGATGGGGACAGCCGTTTAGATCTTATTACATTAGCTTTCGAATTCGAGAGCGAAAATTCCGCTGGGCATTACTAACTTCATAATCACCTTAAAATTTAAAGCTTCTATACGGTCTCTGTGAAAAAAAGGATTTTTAAGGACAATTTTAAAGGACATTTTAAAGGATAATTTATGAAGACTTAACGCGTATTAAACATTAGCCTTCGAGCCTTTATCGCATTTTCTATCTCGCGTGAATATAATTTTTATCCTTGCATTCATAAATCTTTCGTTAATCATGCGGAAAAGCTTCTTACTACATTTCCGATAAAATTAATAATAAAAGACTCTTATGACAAATGTGTATTTGTAATATCCATTTTTTCCTAGATCCGATTTCGGAGTATTATCTCGTCATTTATTTAATTTCCTTAAATATATGAAATAGAAGAATACATTGGAAATAAAATATTTGTTAATTTTAATAATAGAAAATTATTCTAATAAAAAATTGAAAGAATCAATTGATACAAGCCATTGTTTAAAAAAAAAATGAGATTATACTTTTTAATAATCAGTTACTCTGTATCATCACGATACGAATATATCTGATATACTAATTTACATATAACGCTACGAACAGCATTAACATCTTTTCGACTAAATTATTTAGCGAATAAATAGGATCATCTACCACGCCTATTCCATGTTGTCCAAAACCGACGTCGCGTCATTCGTCTCATTCTCCAAGTCGAGAATACAGATTTATGGATCTGTACAAAACTGTACAAATCTTTCATCGTATATTCATATTTCTATCGCGTATTCAAGCTTTCATAAAAATGTATAATTTTAATACGACGTACCAATTTTTTATAATTATATCTATTTATATAATTACTTTTTATATCATTACGACATAAGTATATCTATTTATATAATTACGACATATCCCACTTTTAAAAAAGACATGTAAAGTCGATCACTCGCATCCCTTGAAATTTATTATCGCCCCTTTCCGCGATGCCGATTGATTTTCTGGCTGTGCCAACTTGGTGAACACGGCTGTGGAGATCGCGGAGATCGTTTTGTGTATATCGAGTGTATCAAAAGATTAATATTGTAATATTATATTAATTTCTGCTACTTTAAAAGTTTAAAAAATATATATATAGCGTACGCGTCGTGTTTGTGTTGTCTAGTTTAAAATTTAAAATATAATAAAATTAAAGACACAAGAAACAGAGCGCGAAAAAACCGAACGTTTGTAGCAAGATTACAGCAGAACGTTTAGTATTTTGCTCTTTTGCGGCCCTTGACGATCACGCGACGACAATCGTAATTCTTTGTGAGATATGATTTCTTTTCTGGCCACCTTGTCGGTTCTCGGAGCCCTCTGCTAATAAAGTCGATCTTTCATTTCGCGATATTTCATTCAATTGACAACGCACACCGTCGAGTAACGCGTTTTACACATCCTCGCTCGCTTTGATTCGTGACGAGAACACGATCGGATCTCGAGGCTGTTATCCTCGATCATCGAAGCCGTCTGACTTTATTCATCCGATCTACAATAGGCCTCGTTAAAATGCAGTCAAAGTGGACGCGTGTATTGGCGCAAGCACAACGACCACGTGGAAAAAAAATACAGGATATCTGAATTGGCGACACAAATTGGCGTATATTCTTCGGCCGGTTTAAAGTCGGTTCTTCCATAGCGAAAATATTTACAAGTTTTGAGCTATAAGCAATCGAACATGGAAAACTTTTTTTTGTCAAGCACTCTGAATCACGCGAAATTAAATAATAAAATACTATATTTTATTATTGATTATCTGAATCTCTTTTTAGCAAAAATTTAATCAGCCTTATCTGGAATAGTATGTTTAATAATATCGACAATAAAAATGACAAGACTTCAATCAAATCATTTTTTCTCCTTCCGGATAATTTTTTTTAAATTTTTAACATTTTTGACAATAACATTTCTCTCTCTCTCTCTCTCTCTCTCTCTCTCTCTCTCTCTCTCTCTCTTTCTCACTTTTTATTTAATTACGAAAATTATTCTTTTAGCTTCTATAAATTTTTTTAGAAAATTATTCAAAAATTACAGGCACCACATATTCCTCGATGTAATATTTGATGGCCATCGTAGGAAAACCAGGGTTGCATGTTGCGCAGCGGGTTGGTTGTCATAACTTTAATAACTCGACCGTTACGTGCGCTGTGAGTGAGCGAAGTCACTCTTGCGCGAAAAGCATTTTCAGTAAGTTGTATATGCAGTCACGGTTGCTCGTGACGGTCTTGCGAAAATGCATCCGCTATTTTTATATGTCTCTTACTTGAAAGAAAAATATTTCTATATATTATATTCTATTATATTCTATATATTATATTCTGTGTAGATTACACATAATCTGTATCATCCGTTGCATATTATTACGTACAAATGTACTTATAGATAGTTTCACTGGCATTAACGACGTAACAGCCTATAATTCAGTAAGATAAAGATCAGTCAGATAAATTCAGTAAGATTCAGAAAAGATCGATTAAATCCTGATTTTTGAAATATACATGTGTGTATATATATATATATATATATATATATATATATATAATTGCAAAAGAGTACGATAATGTATTCATCTTTCTACATCTGGCCTACGAAGTAATTAATCAGTAGCCGTTTTTGACGCGACCTATAAGTTCAGGTTGCAATGGGCAAGTGAATCAATGAATGGTGATTACGAGGCACCACCACGGTGCCTGTGCTTCCTGTTGAAGCGGGTCGAGGGCTGCAATTAAAAGTGGCACACAGACTCGCCAATTACAGGCGATCGTAATGGCACCATGCGAAAATCTTTCTCCCTCTCTCTTTCTCTCTCTCTCTCTTTCTCTCTCTCTCTCTCTCTCTCTCTCTCTCTCTCTCTCTCTCTCTCTCTCTCTCTTTGTTATAGTAGAAAAGTGGATGAATATAAATAAATTAAAAATGAATGCAGGGAAAACGAAATACATGATAGTTAGAAGTATAAGAAAAGAGCTAAGAGGTAATATTACGTTGAAATGCTTGGATGGAACTGAGATAGAGCGTGTGGAAACGATGAAGTATCTAGGTATAATTATTGACGATAGACTTCGATTCAACGACCACTGTGATTATATGCTAAAGAAAATAGGGAAAAAAACGAGTTTTCTCAATAGAATAGGTAGTTCTGTATCGGCTTACACCAGATGCACGATATACAAGACAATTATAGCTCCTCATTTTGAGTATTGTGCGACGTTGTTGATTGACATGGGTGAAACGCAGTTAAGCAAATTGCAAAAAGCGCAAAACCGAGCTATGAGAGTCATACTGCAGTGTAATAAATATACCAAGGTGGAACATATGCTGCAAACGCTGCAGTTTATGTCCATAAGACAGAGGCTATATTATAATGTGTGTACGTTTATCTTTAAGGTTGTGAATAACATGCTACCGGAACAATTAAAAGATCAATTAGAGCTAGTGGGGAGCAAAAATGATAGACAAACGCGACAAACCGGAGATATTATAATAAGATTTCGTAGAACAAGGAGTGCACAAAAAAGTATGTTCTACGAAGGAGTAAAAATGTACAACGCGTTGCCAGCCACAATGAAAAGATGTGATAAACTAGAAATGTTTAAGCGAATGTTAAAAGAGCATATATTAAGTATAATTTAAGTGTGTATCATGTATTTGCAAAATAGCTGAGAAAGCTAAATAAAGTCTAATCAATCTCTCTCTCTCTCTCCTTCTTTTCTCGCTGGTCGCGCCGTCAATGCACCCTTATAATTCCCCTCTCCGAGGAGAAAGATTGAAATAAAAGGGATCTAGTGGATCACACGCGGACTGAGTGGATTACCTGGCCGCTTTAAGCTCGCGACTCGAGATCTCTCCGGTCTGGATTCGCAGCACCGTGAAAACTTCATTATCTCCGCAGTGCGGTACTCGCGCTCTCCAACCAGAATAAATATGAGCCAGGATGCGGTTAGCATTGGTAGGCGATGACAGAAATACTCGGTAAGGACGTAAATGAAAAAGTTGACGGGAAAAGGAAAGGAACACGGAGAGCCTCCTATTCGTCGAGAGCGTATAATTAACTTTCATATTATACATTACGTTCTCAAAATCATCTTTTTCTATTCGTTTCGTAGTTGTTTTTTTTTTTCTTTTTATTATTATATTATCGTACAACGATATTACAAATGTTTGAATGGACGTTGATAACTAATCTGGCGTGTTAACAACATCAGCGTTTTATTTTTCCACGAGAATTGCCGGCGATATTTTCAGCATCGCGTTTCTCAACGCGCGTTACATCGCGTTTGTTTCCGAAAAAGTATATCGCACGTGCGTAATCTAATCAGTAGAGAAAGCCGAAGTAGATTACGTCCAATTTCAAGCTCGGAATTCCAGCGTTTTCAATCTAGAATTCGGCGGCATCGAGCGAACTTCATTATCTCTACCATGCGGGCTTTTTCAAACGCATACATTCAATTGCGACGGTAATTCTAACGTGGGCGATTTTGGCTTGTATGCGGGTAACTATTTCAATCCTGACCGACAAATCCAATATCTAAATTTTTTATTTTTCGGAGGAAGGAGGAATGTTCAATTAATAATTGGCATCAAATATTGATCCCAGTTTTTATATGTCTGCTGTTTTTGCTTTAATCTAATTTTTGAAAAATCAACTAAACGCTAAAAATTTCACCATATCAAGTATCATCACGATCTGTAATTCCACATTTGTGAATTCCGATTTTTTAATTTAATTAATTGACGTTTCTCTCATAAGTCTTTCGTAAGACGTAATGCCTTTTTTTCGGCTCCATCTCTATAGATTAGGAGCTAAATGGTCCATGGCGCTCTTCATCAAATTTATCGGAAACTTGGCACACATATAATCGTAAATTAGAAAATTGCTCGTAAGAAGCGTTTGAAGAAAATGACGAATGATTTCGTTTACCTTTAGACGAATCGATATGTCCCAAAGTGACATAATTTAAGAAACTATTCAACTAACTTTGGTCTTTTCTCAATCGTTACGGTAATGCAGTGTTATATTTTACTTGTGTTATATATTTTACATAAAAAATATATAAATATATTTCATTTTTTAAATAAATATTTTATATTGTTTTGACAAATAAAAGTCTATATCTTGACGCTACAGAATCAAATCCCATCGGTGATCCTATAAATCTGAATTGAATTTTTCAATTTCGTTTTTCGAAGATTCTTTTTTTGAGCTGCGACTCATTTTTTTCAAGGCGCGATATTATCGTTCGTATTTCGTTTACGGAAAGTTATGAAAAAGATCTACTCTGATAGAACACTTTAAGCGTACTATTGTGAGGCAAGTTGGTTGCTTTAAAAGAATAAAAGGATCGAGTGAGAAAATAGATTGGAGAACCGGATGTAACTGGAAATGAAACAATTTTTGTCTCCATGTGCCGACCAGGGACAAACTGAATTTTCGATTAAAGGGACTTTCGACGCCTGCCTTTCCCGTGCCTCGTCTATTTTGCGCCACGTCACTCCGTTTCTCGAAAACAACACCAAGAATACCCGGTTGACCCGAAAACCGCGGCCGTAATTTAGATCCCACCCGTAGAAAACGTGCGATAAGTAGTTCCCAGTTTACCTTAGAATCGACACTGGGGAAATAAAATAAATTTTATCGCGCACTCGAAACGAAATCCTGAAAACCGGATAAAATCACAACGGCTGCTCCTTGCAGGGACTAACTTCGATGGTAACTTCGAGAACTTCGACTAAATCGTAAACAATAGTGTTAAATGTTCAATACGGAAAGATTTGAAACGCCTCAAGAGGATTCCGCGCTTTTAAATATTTGCATATAATACCCGTATAACAAAAAATGATAAAATATTGTGTTTGTTGTGTTCTGAGAAAAATATTGTTCATACGAGATAAAGTTTATATACCGGTAGTATCGCAAAATATTTGAAAAGAATTTGCTCGGAATGCGATACAGTCGTGCGTAACTCTATCTCAGCGTCATTTATTTCTGTCTTTGTCCCGTTCTTTTTCCTTTCATCGGTTTTCCTGCTATTCGAGGAAAAGGAGAAAAGAAAAGGAAAACGGGAAGGCAAAAGGGGACATCTCTCTAAGGTAATGGAAATTCTTCGGACGCACGGAGATGACGACCGAGGTTCCTTTTTCACTAACTCCAATTTCTATCTCTGCTTATATTTCTCTTTAGAACAATATCCGCTACGGTTATCGGATGCGGTAGTTTGGAATAAAAGTGATCACATAGCGTGCACTTTGATAACCACGTAACACGAGCAAATAATCGTAATAAAAGCAAAAAGCATAAAATTTATAAAAATGCGATCTGATAAGTCTAATGTGATCGGTACATAATTTTTTTTGAAAAAATTGGCAAAGTACGCGACGTTTTATTATCAACAAGACTACCTTATACATTCTTAATTTTATTTGGTGGATAGTTGTCACAAGACAGCTGCAAAGCTGTCGGAATCTTATGCAATAAAATTTAAATGCGTTAGGTCTCGACGATATAAGACAAGTGTAAACTTTTCCGCTTTTTTAATTAGTTCGTTTTTAAAAGACGCGCACAAATAAATGTTGTAAATTACTATTCACTTTTAATTTTAATTATTTTCAACACGTAGTATAGACTTTGCTCAAGCGACAAAATTGTTCACTGTAGTTACTGCGATACTGCGCTTTGGTTGCGGCTTGCGAAATTCAATTTGTCGACGTATCGCTTTAATACGTTACCTGCCGGTGGTTGACACAACATTGGACGACATAACATTGTGTTAGCCATCGGTCACCGACGCGGTGGTTAGCGTGTTAACACTTTGGCGAACATTATATGACGTCTGTAACATACGATAACAAGCGCCTGAGAGTATTAAATGACATGTCCCAACTTGAGAATAATTGACCAATTGATACGAGTCGTAATAATTAGATTCTTAAGTTAATAGAACGACAAAAGGAATTGTTTTTGCGAATCATCGATCTTTAATAGGATTTGAAGGATTTGTAATTAAAAAACAATTCCGCTCTCTCAGGAACTTGGCAAGATAGTCTTGAAGTGTCTGAAGAGTTATAGGAAATAAAATTTACATTATCCCTTTCACGGATTTTTAAAAAAGTGGGTTAACTGCGCGATTATAATCGTCGTGGTTTCCGGACTTCTACTATCGCAAATGTATCTTTCCAAATAAAATTTATGCGGCGGGATTTTCGTCGCGCGTGTAAAAGATATATTACATTCTACTCTCTCCTTTTCTCGCGATTACATATGTACGAAAGAGTTGAGAGTCGGATTTACTTCACTGTAATTTATACATTTCTCGTTACTATCTGACTTTTCGCGCCATGAGATAACTTCATAACTTCGTGAGGTAAGTCGATAATGAGGGATAGTATTTCATACTTTCACATGTTTTAATTTGGATCAGTTAGCAGACATGTATACTGCAATAATGATGGGATGGAGAATTTCTCGATTCGTCTAAATGTTAAATCTTTACATTTAGAAAAAAAAACAAAAAAAAAACAGTTTTGTTAAAATATCTAAAAATTTAATCTAAAAAAAATTATTTTTTGAATCTGTATCTGGCCAAATTTTTACTTGATACTTTAGCAAAATCATGTTGGCTCACATTTTCTTTTCTGACATACAAAATTCGAGATACTTCAAGTAAAGTAGTTGATTCACAGATAAATTGATATATCAATTTGGCAATTCTATTCTCTTTTGTTAGCAATTAACAAACGTTCGAACGATTCATTTTGTATTTTCTGACGTGAATTAATGAAATTTCACAAGCGACTGTCCCCTGCTTATGTATTAGTCTCGACCAAGTGCTTTGACAGATGTCCGAAACGCGTCGACCTCGTTATCTCGACACGCGCGATAGTCGGATGCTTGTTACCAAGAAGAAAAACTTCCATCCTGTATCCTGACAGTCTCTGTCTCAGAAGAGGATTGAACGAGTCTATTTTCTCTAGAAAAAAAGTTCCACGAATCCATCCCGTTTTATAATCCAATTTTCGTGTAAGGTGTAACAGAAAATTTAATAATTTATAAATATAAATACATTAGAACATGACGTGACATTTATCTCATTGAAAAAATTGATTTTAAAGTTACCAAGAAATCTTTTATGGATTATATGATTTTATAAACATTACAAGTAAACACAAGCGGTCTGTAGAGAGAGGAAAAAAATTTTTATTAAAATATGTTCAATATGCGTATTTATCGTTTAACGTGTTTAATTTTTTTTCACGTTGAAGTTTGCCATGATCTCGTCGTTAGAGGCATAGAATCAAATTTAATTATGTCTGCAATAGCGTGCAGATGCTCGCGTTTCTCACAAGTAACGTTATAATATATCGAGTAGAAAACCACGTCCATCTATTACTGCACTGCAAAATACGTTAGCAAATTTGTCTGAGTCTAAACGTATATAAATTGCGTGATGCAATGTACCTTCGCAATAAATTATTTACCATCACAATATTACTCATTTTGCCGGCACAAAATAAACAATGCGTTATATCGAACTTAAAAATTTTATTGCGGTCCTTAGTAAAGGTTCAATATCGAAAAATATAAACTTGATCTGCATAATTTTCTCTTAAATCCGTATGACAATTCGCGATGGGATGTGAAACAAAAGTCTGCTAATAATTACAATTGCTCGCGAATTGTGACTTCTTCCTGAAATATACGTGGAATAAAATTAGGAATATATAAAATATATGTCCATATGTTCTCATACATTATTCATCAGAAGCGCAAAACTAAAATTATCGAATATCCTGACATGATCATTGGATGATTAATTCCATGAATTTATTCTATCGCAAATATCGCGAAAGTTGAGACAAGATTCACGAAGTTTCGGCTTTGTTCATCCACGGGGGAGTCTATCACGAAGAGTTACAGATGCTGAAGTGCATTCGACAAGTTTAATTATTTCCCTCGGTTATACGTTGTAGACAGAGAGAGAGAGAGAGAGAGAGAGAGAGAGAGAGAGAGAGAGAGAGAGAGAGAGAGAGAGAGAGAGAGAGAGATTCAATAGAATTGTGTCGTTCAATTAACAATGTATTCGATCGAACATATTACGCAGAATCTTCACTCGCGGAATGCAATTGAATTTTTCGGATAAAAAGGTACACGTTTCTACGATTACGATTTACTGCAATTTTTCTCAATTTCTTCCTCGCCTCGAGAGCTCTCGAGAAGCAAGCTTGCAACAGCACTTCGCTTTATATCAGTTTATCACGTACATTCCATTTTACCTTCCGGGGACTTAACTTTTTAAGTCTACCTCCTATGTATCGCACTATTCTTTTTTTATGTTCCTCTTCCCATGTCATCATGTAGGCTTCATAAAAGCTATATCCTTGATTCTCGCAATTCTCTTACGACATGTTAAAGTGATTTTTGCAAATAAATTTTTATTTAAGACGGTAAGCTCGAAACTAAAAATTTAATATTTAACAACTCCTTATTTTCAACGTACGAGAAGACGCGAGAGATATTTTGCGCGGCGGTGAAAATCCAAGGCGATCGAGAAAAATTTACCGCGGCAGAGCTTCCGTGTCATATCTTCTCCGCAATGATTCTCTCGCCATAGAACTTTCCAAATACTTCTTGCGCGCACTTCTCCGCACCTGTATTCTTCTTTTTTTTTTTTTCCTTTCTTCGTTTTTGTCAGACGATAAGCTCCTCCCCGGCCGTGGTAGAGGAAAAGTTTACGTTTACAAGAGGTACGCCGACGCTCATCGATTACCAACAGAAGCCGCCACTCGTTCTGATAACGGAACTTAAGTAGTTACGCGAGTAAATCTCCTTTACATTAAAGTTCCTGAATCACCCACAAGTTTCCCGATCAGCGGGTACAGCAACAAATTGGTCATCCGAGGAAACACTCCTGTCCTTAACCCCTAAGTGGCACTGCGCCACGATGGATCGACTTGACCCTCTCATGATTACCCTCGATACTTGTCGATAGGCTTAGTAGCTATATTAATCTATCGCTATATTAAAAAAAACATTATTTTGGTATCCCTTCATCACATTACTTACGAGATTGTCGAGGGCAGGAAACGAAAAATAATACGCATAAAACGGAGAAACAGGAAAATCTCTAATTGAGTTGTGTCATAAACGTGATCGTTATGTCTTTAAAATCTCTCGCTCTTTCTCTCTTAAAAGTTTTCCTCTGGACGTAGGGTACGTAAACCAATGTTTTCGCTTAAATATTTGCCCGGCTTTGACGTTCCTTTAACAGAGATTCATATATATCCCGAGTCCGCTGAAATCTTCCTCAGGATCCTCAGTATATTTCCCATGAAAAACGTGCGGTATTTTATCACCGCAAATTACACTTACTTATTAACACACTGGACCGCATGATATAATAACATGAAAAAGAAACTATTTCGATTTTGCAGCGTCGAGATAAATGCTACGAGAAACGCTACGAGTTAATATATTAGAATATTTACTACATGCCTGAAGAAAATAAAAGATATTTTTACTGTTAATTTTAAAATTCATACTTTTCCTCTAAAAGAGAGAGCGTCTCCAAATAGCAAGAATATTTTCATAATTGCTATTTATGTCGCTTTATTACAAATTACACAAGCACTTATTACGGCATATCTACTGAATTAAGTTGTTTGTGCAATGTTGATAATGAAAACAACAAGGAAAATGTAAAATGCATTATTACAAATGTCATTACTTTTAACTAATCACGTCCTGCGAATTTACTTTTAAGCTGACAAAGTAATTAAAGTTACTAACGAGATGCAGCTGTGTATTGGAGATTGGAATATGCTGATATGTGTATATATTACAAAAAAGCTATCTGTTTTAAAATAAAAATATAAAATAAAAATATCTAATGTCTCATTTAAATATATGACAAAAATGACATGCATTATTTTTACAAGCTGATTCGATTTTTATCCTTAATTTTAATTTCAAATTTTTCTGTGTTATTGCAACATTTATAAATTATTATATTTATAAAAGCTCCATCAAATAAATTTATTCTATAATTTAGATAAGGTTTCTTTTTCACGTAATATAAATAATTAAAATTATATATCTTCAATAATTTTTTTAATTTGGTCTTTTCAATTTTCTAAATATAAAAATACTGCAGATTCATTCAGTCGTTTACCGAAAAATAGAAGCTAACGGTGCATGTAATTCACATTTTGGAACAGCAAAATTGCAAAGGTTCGCGTGTCCTTTCACGATCATAGACGCGCAAGAACCGATCCCTTTCAAATAAAATACCGGAGCACGCTCCTTTCGTAAATCGTTTGTACCTTTTTCCCACCCCCCCCTTCCCCCTATTCATTTTCCCGTTTACCACTGACGATAAAACTTTGAACATGATCGAGAAAATATTTTTCGTCCGCGCCGATGGTGCTTCTTTGCTATGATTGAGCCAATTTTATTCTCATTTTTTGCGATCTTAGTGCGCACTTTCCTCTCACTTCTTTCTCTTCCTTTCTTTAGCTTCGTTCTCTTTTCTCTTCACAATAAGAATCTCCGGTCGATGTAAATTTTTCACAGAAGAAAACAAAAGCGTTGATAGAAATTCAATCATTAGGTAAAACAAGATCGTAACTAAATAACAAAGGTAGAGAAGAAAAAGCACTCATTTTAAATTAAAAGTATGAAAGAATACCTTGAAAATAATCTTCGCATGAATAATCTTTTGCTTTTACTACGCGGAGTATTGCTTTGTTTTAAAGAACTTCATTTTCTCGTTATCGCTTTCGCTACAAACATCAATAATCCAGTTACGCGCTTTTGATACAACTTTAATACACAATTCGCTAAAACACTTTTAACTTTTAACGATTGTTATATGATCTTCATCTTTAAAGATAAATGTCCTAAGACATTCAGATACAAGCGTAAGTATTTTGACATGTCTATTCCGTGATATAATGCTCATCGAAATATTTGTCTCAACAAATGACATAAAGTGATGACGAAAGAGATTCGTTTAATTTTTTTTTTTTTTTTTTGAGAAGCAATCCAAGCAATTTTTGTTGTCAAATTAACAAACACAGAAATCTCCGCTTTCCTATACGTCGCTGCCTATTTCGTTTGAATTTATTTTCATCATCGGGGATGAAAATAGCTCGCGCGTGCGTGAGCGGGGAAGCTCACCTGGAAAATAGTGACCTTCTTCAGCACCGAGAGATTCACGTGCAACGCCAGCTCGGTCTTGAGCTTGTCCGGCAGTAGACCGAGGGCGGTGTTGATGTCACCCCCGCCCTGTATCCTGCCGCGCGACCAGCTGTAGTCGTACCACCTGAGCACCCGCCGTTTCATACCACCCGGCACTTTGTGGTGCCTCATGTAGGTCTTGGCGCCGTCTAGGAGCCTTTCAAACTCAAGACGATTCGCGTTCCTGTTGGTGATGACATTGCCGACCTGGCCGACGATGGTCGCGAATATGAAGACGCCGATCAAGTAGCTGACTATCGTGAAGACGTACCTGCGAATCAGGAAGGGAGAAAGAGAGCCGATCAGTCCGAGGGGGATGTGATCAGTGTCCTCCGTTCATGGACGAGCGGCCCCCGCCGGAGCCTTCCTCCTTTTACTCTCTTTTATTTTTCTCCCTTCTTTCTTACTTGTCTTCCTCGCATTCACACCCTTCTCTCCCCCCCCCCCTCTCTCTCTCTCTCTCTCTCTCTCTAATTACTTCATACATGTTTCATTCTTTCCCTCGTACATCCTCCACCTCTTTCTTTGTCACACACCAATGCGCAGACACATACAGACAGACAGACAGACAGACAGACAGACGAAACCGCAGACAACTCGCTCTCGCACTCTCTGTTGGATCTCTTTGCCGATTCGTAAAACGGAAAGAGAGGTAGTAGAACGCGTACTTTGCATTTTGCTGCAAAGTCGGTCATTGATATTCTGACCGAATGCGATTGCCTGAATCGATGAATAGTCGACTGTCATTACGAATCGTTAAAATTTCCCGATTTCCGAGTCGGAATCTTAACGAACTCGGAACTTAGAATTCACTCCCGACACAATTTGTTAATAACCTAACGAAAACGTTTAGAGAGAGAAACGTTTCTATCTGACAGAATTAATAATAATATAATATTTCAAAAATTGTTGAAAAAAAATCTTTCGTATCAATGAACATTTTAAAATTCTGAATTCTAAAACTTTACAATGCACTGGCAAAGTTGAAGGAAATATTTGCTTTCATATTCGCTGATGTATAAATTTTATATTCATTTTAATGGACTTTATATTTTATAGCCAAGTTTAACCAATAATTTTCAAATAATTCACAATTAAAGGTAAGTGGATTTTTATCAAGTTGCAAAAAAAAAACAAAGGGCAGAATTATTTTTAAATGACGTCAAATGTAATTTAATTAAAAGTTTACGCAATTTGAAGAATGTTCTGAGATTTCGGAACATTTTGTATTTTCTACTGAACTAATTCTTCCGATTAACATGCTCGCAATCGACCCACCTTCTTGTTCTGTTCGTCTAGATTTCACGATTCACCGTTTCTCTAAAGACACTCTTTTCGTTTCTCGTATATCGACAACTGGCACACATATACAGGCACGCAATATGTGCGCGCGCATACACACATACACACATACACACATACACATATGCTCGCTTTTTCCGCTTTCCATCGACAGCCTCAAACCAACTCGGTTCTCTAAGGAAAATACCGTTCCGCCCTTCCTTTCTTCCTTTTGTCCTTTCCGGCGCGGAATTCTCACGCTTCCGCCGACCTCGAACTTTCCCCCTTTCAGTGTTTCTCTCATATGTTCATCCCCCGTGACGATCTCACTCTGCCTCTCGACTCATCAAAGATGGGTGATGTTCTAGCGATGTTAATCGGTACTCGAGATTTTCTTTTTATTCAAACACTCGACTATCTCTTCAATGTCTTAAGACGAAAATAATTTGTATATATCGATTAGATACTTTTTTTTTCAAAAGAAATATGTAAAAAATTAACCATAATTTTTTAACAGATTTATAGAAGAATTACAAAACATTAAATTAAGACTTGTTTTACTTTAATTAAATATTTTCTCCTAATCAATTAGACGATTATCGATTTTCCTTCTTAACACCGCCCATCTCTCTAGATCGCTTTATCTTTTTTGCTTTAAATTAATTCACTCTCGCTGTTTTTAAACATCGTAATTAAAGCTCTTCGTTGAATATACGATAAAATATATGCGCACGAAGGTCCATTATGTCTTGTTAATCAAACAGTTACGTATTTTTTTTATATTTGCTCTCACACACTGTTTTTCTTTTTTGCCGAGTCGAGTTCATACGAATCGTTTATTTACTCGTTTCTTTGTTCACGTTTAGTGATTTTTATTTCAATAACGTAAACGTCTTTGAATTTTAAAATAATTCGCGAATAATGAATGAAGTTACCGCAATGTAAATTCTAAAGCATGTAAATTCTAAAATCTTAATTGCATATTAATAAACATATTTTTTATTCCAAAGCAATTTAAATTATACAACTTTTTTTTAATTAAACAAATTGTATTGTACATTGTTCTAAGAAAATCCAGAAATTATGAAATTATGAAATTTCTAATAAAATTATAATTAATTGATTATAATAGTGCGAAAAAATAAGATATCACACAATAACAAAAATAATAATTTTATATTAAACTAAAAAATTGATTTAACTACATTGGAACTGCAGGATTTCACTTATTAATTATTTATTACAGAACAATATGATATTGTCTGTTGGCTTTCGACTTTTACAGCTATAGTTTTTCGAATTTGTTTAATCTACATCCGGATTTTACGATACATACATATTTCATTTGTATCATGATTGACATAAAAATGAATATTCGTTTTCCACTGCATTTTTTGTGAACACATAAAAATTTTAAACGTTTATGAATAAAACCGAAATATATCCATATATGTGAATATTCATATTTGCAGATAACATAGAGTTAAAAGTTATTAATAAATAATCGCAATTTCTAATTGTGTGACACTCTTTCTCAGAAGAAAATAAATTGCTCATTTCTTAAAAGTTTTTAAGTAGAGAAAATTGTTCATTTCTTGACATTTCGTAAATGTATGAGAAATTTCATCTACTTGAGTGCAATTAATTCCGTTATCATGATATAAATATCTAAAAAAGATCTAGAAGCATCTTTCCATGATGACAATGTACAAGACATATGGACGATGTTAGAATGATTCAATTGTTTACAATGTAAAAATTACTGTTGATATTTTCCTAAAACAAAAGTTTAAGACAATAGAATTCCTGATCGATGAAAAAGTATAATTAATTCGGGATAATACTTTATGTATCTTAATGTTAAACTTGATACTTAGTTTCATTTAAGGACTTAAAGACTCAAAATTGTGCGTAAACAGGCATGGTGAATCATAATCCGTGACAATTTACAAAAGCGCGGTGAACTCGGCAAACTATCAAGAATCGAGAACGGAAGTTGTGACCCGGAACCCCCAGGGAACGCGGGTCGATCGTTGAATCGTGGGAATCCAGTTTGCGATTCGTTCGACATAACTCGAGGTAACGTGAGATCAAATTTGACCCCCAACTAAAATGAGATCTTGGCCGATCGTTCTTTCGCCGTCTAGAGAGTCTTCTACGGACAAATCGATCTTCCTGCAGATGCAGGAGGATACTCGACTGGTCATTAAGCGATCTCGCCGCTGGGCTACGAGCCAAGAACCAGACAGACGGAAGCGTGCGCGGAGTCTGTGGCACTTAAGTCGAAAAGTTAGCGAATCTCACGAAAGGATGATTTATTCCTACCGTGCAATCGGCTTCGGAATAACATCAAATAACATGTCTTATTTGTTCTTACAATTCATTTATATCCCTTCATTTTATAGACATAGATTATTTATATTATTTTATGTAAAATAAGTCAGTAAGAAGTAAGAAGAAAAATTTTTTGTAATCTTCTGCAGAAATTTCTTCTGCAGGAATGTATGTATTTCATGTAGATGTAAAAATCTGTCTTTTTCTACTATATTTCTTAGCGCATATATTTTTATGTGCGAGGAGATAATTTCAGTAACGGCTTAACGTAGATCGTATTAGATCAAATTTCTATCAAAACACAACAAGGGACGTGTGTATTGTGCAAGCATTGTACAAACTCGTCTCGCCAATTGGAACAAGTTTCGCGGAGAGGCCTCGCAATTTCCCGTCCGCTTGTATTAGTACGCCAACGGCTTATGAGCTTTATCGTTCATCGCCATTCTAATTGGCAGCGCAACTCGCTGCCAACTCTAAAGCGGAAGAGAGAAAGAGGAGAGAGAGAGAGAGAGAGAGAGAGAGAGAGAGAAAGAAAGAGAGAAATCGCTACCTCGGTTCTACCTCCGCAAAGTCCCTTTAGCATTCCGCGCGAACGCGCTGGTAATCCTCGATATTTTAATCAAGTAGGCAAAGCAATCTTGCCGGTCTCATTCCGCTAAATCGTCTCGTAAAGCGCATTCGAAAGGTGACCCCTCCAGAATGGGTGACCCCCTCCGTTTCACCCCTTAAAGATGCCTCCTTGTGATACTCGCTGGTATTTGCAACCGTGGAAGAATTTTAATTCTCGGAAAATTAGCTTCCCCTCAGTCAGATGATGAATCCCATCCGCGTCTTTACAATTTATTCGTCAAGATCGTCTATTATCATTTTACCAGGAGAAAATGAGATATGGATGGTTCGGCAAGGAAATGTAAAATCAGTATTGTACAATAGAAAGAAATTGCGTTTTTTTTTTTTTTTTAAATTAAGAAGTATTATTACCAAGAGGAAAAATATGACTGAATAGATGCGTAAAATCGAATAGACTTAGATGTTATGCATTGCGCCACTGAGACTTTTAAATCGAGTTTCTCACAATGCCTGACATGTTCTAGTGCTCGAGTAATTAATCTCCTGCTAAGAAGAGTTATAATGCGACATTGTCTTTCAGCGTCGAATTCCTTTCTCATTATTTGCCCGAAGTCATTGATAATGCTGTGCTCGATACTTTGTTATTATTTTCGATGTGACGTAAAACTGCGCAAGGTCATAAGGAAAATATTAAAAAGTATTAGCAACTACTGAAAGAAGAAAAAGAGGATAGAAACTGTTATAAAAGAATAAATATGTCTTTTTGTTCTTATAACTTTGTTATATTTGAATGTTAAACAGTACTAAATTAAGAATTACAACTTCAATAAAATTATATTCTCGAAAAAAATTATTGATATTATTCTACAATTATTCTTAATTTCTGTTTTATATACAAAAAAATTAATATCCTTCTTCATTAACATCTTCACAAAACATCTATCTTTTAATTTGCTTTTTTATTCATTTCTGTTATAAAGTATCACAGCAAAGATTATTTTTCGCGACTCTAATATTCTTTATACGCAAACTATGTATCGAATGGCGAGAACAATGTTTGACAATATCATTTTCACGCATTAGCTTAAGTGAGTGGAAAATTCATAGATGACCGCGTTATTGCTGATAAATCGATAAATCGATCTTGGAGAAATCGTCAATGCACGTCGCGCAATCGCCCAAACTACCACATCGGATGCTTGACGGATACACGATAATTCCGCTAAGTCAAGGTTTGCTACTCTGCTCTATCGAGCACGTTCGAGAACGGATATTGTATCGGGTTTCCATTTGCCGCAGCATTAAGCGTCGCGTACGCGTTTATTTAAAGTCGCACCAATCATAGTTACACCGAGGGCGATCGATTCGCGATCTTGTGTATTCCGATCGTATTGCATTTTATTACAAAGGGATTAAGTTAAAATTGCGCTTCCGCGACTTTGTGCTCGTGCACTCCCACTTTTCCTGCTTGTTTAATATAAAATAAAATTAATTCCGTATTGCAAAATACGCGGCGAATCGGTTTTATTAACGGAACGGGCTTTTTCATCGTGTTTCGCCGAGGAGAATCAAGATTATTATTCTCGCGCAATAAATTTTTCTAGCGACACAACGCCAACGCTGCCCTCCGCTCCGTCGGTCGGCAATATCTTTCCCGGGTTTGTTCGTTTGAAAAGCAAATTGCTATCGCGGGAAAGCATCGATGTAACGATATACCATCCTTTGCTAGGTCCATCCCCACGAATTGGAGTCGAGAGCGACGTAACGTTAACGATATCGAAGATCGATGTCGACATAAAACCGAGGAGGATTGCCTCGGCAGATCGTCGCAGAGATTGAAAAGCCACGGGTCAATAGGTGAAATTAATCCGAATTAAACCCAAATTAATGGCGCATTAACATCGAGATCTCACAACGGTCTCGTCTCCATTTCCTCCCCCCTGCCTTTACAGAGCTTATGTTATGTTAGTCATGGTGGACAGTGAGCCAAAAATAAAAGACGGAGGAAGGATTCCACTTTTATATATTACAAATTTAGATTTATTCCGGCGTATCGTTCCCTACGGTGTCTTTTACGTGCTTTATATTTTGTCTTGAATTATTCATAGGTTGACAAAACGCTCCGATGGATACGTACGTGCGTGATTTAACGTAATGTAACATCAGGTAGGGTCTCTAATTGTATATCGCAATTCAAGTTTACGATGAAATCGCGTATAATCGAGGGCGAGTAGATGAGAGCGATGGACGACGTTTCAAGTTTATTGGCATTAAAGTTGAATTGACAGTCACTCTGTAATGTGATCTAATACCACGCATAGACCGGAGAGACCCATTAAGCGATCACGGGCTAATCCTCTATTAATCATAATCGTGACAGTAATACGATCGTGTCGTATACATAGTGTCCATTTTCTTCCGAGTCGATAATAAACGGATAAATTTATAATTGACAAATTTGAAATTCTTGGAAAGGAAATTTTTTTGGAAATTCTTGGAAAGGAAATTTTTTGGAAATTCTTGGAAATTTGAAATCCTTGGTATGGGACAAGTTACATCAGCGACATTATTTATTTAATTTGCGATATTAATTTACGGGAGCCCATTGTGCAAATTCGCAATAAAACTATTATTTCTCAGCAGAGAAGATAGTGAATAGCTTCCATCTGTAGACGTTTTAATGCTGCGCAGTGCAGCAGAATAACGGCTTGATTATTCTCGTTATTTGAATATTTTATTCTTTGTATGAAATAAATAGCCGTAAAGTTATATAAAAGAAAAAGGCTATGATTCTCACCTCGGCGTAAATATCGTAATTGTTAATTGTGATTTTGATGGATGATATAGGTCAATGGAACTCGGGTACTATATCTTAGGGCAAGTAATACCATAACGGAAGTTTTGAAAAAATTATGAAAATAAAAGAATTTGTAAAATCTTATAAATCACGCTTATTGCACTTTTAGATTTTTCAGAAGCATTTTGCTACTTAAAAACAGACAAATGCCGGTGGTTAGAAAACTGAGGAAACGCAACTTTCATCAATCCAAAATAATATAAATTGCCATATTAATACACAAATTGTATCATATTGCATATATCGCGTTCTATTATAATACGCTACTTTTAACAAATAAATGTAACTGCGACGCAATGTAGATTGTTTAATTAAAAAAATATTAAAAATAATAATTCAGATTTATTAATTGCCCGTCGTAAGTATTATATGGACGTTGTTAAATTTATAAATTACATTAACATCAGGCGCATATTACATTTTCTGACCTTGCGATCTCTTTAACGCGCGTGACTGTAACTCTTAATATAAAACGAGCGAATAAAAACTTTTATGAAGAAGTGCAAAAACGCGGAGCGGCGCGATGGGAGAAAGAAATGGAATATTCGCATGGGTATTATTCAAATTAGTTAGGGTGTGGCTGAATAGTGGTCCCCGGCCGCGACAGATACGATTTGTAATACTGGACCGCTAGAATTCCCACCGCCGACTATAACCGAGGGATGAGGTTTTAACCGGGTCGTTGCCCAAGACGATGAAACGCGAATGTCTCCGATACAGCCAGACCGATACAGCCAGACCGCTTGCGAAAGCAATGACCTCACGCCCTCCCTTTTCGGCAATCTCTTAAGGGCTTTCAGAAATATTAAGTTTAAGAGACTGAAAATTAAGACGTTGTAAAGTACTCCGCCATGAAACTACCCCAGCAGCGATGCAGTTTCCGAGGTCAAAGCGACCCTCTGTGTGTCTATCATCGTGTTACAATACCTCTGATCAATTAATTCAAATCGATCGTGGCAGAAACGGCGTGTCGACGCATCGGCGTGACACGAGGTAACGGCGGTGACGATTCATTCGATTTTTCGATATTCGCGCTATTCAATTCCTTCGTACAAAAAAAAAAGAATCGAAAAAAAATTGCTTATATTTGGAATTGTAAAGCTCGGTGACCTGAGCTGTCGCGAGCATCTGTTCCGATCCGTTCTCCAACGATTGGATCCAATGGAATCGCAGGACGATTGTACTTGAACGCTCGTTCCCTCGGTTGTGCTTCGCGCACGTCGTTCCCGCATTTAATGCATTTAAGTCGTTCGTCGCATAAATCGCGTTTCCCATCCTGTGCTGCGCACACCGCGATCATTCATCGGTGCAGCGCGGCTTGATTCTACATATATATCGGATTAGCGACGATATATCTGTGATTCGACTTGCACGCGTCGAAAGCGTCGATACGAAATGAGCGAAATGGATGTTCCCTTGTTTCTAATAACCAGAGATATTGAGAGAAACTGCGGAAAGCAATTTTAAAGAATTTGATCTCTTTATGCCAGAAAATCCGATTTGTTCGGATAATTTTTAAATACAATATTATCCCTTTTTTCTTCTGTTTATCGAAAAAAATTGGAAAATAGCCAAAAGCATCAATTGGAAATATTTATCCTCTCATATAGAAAGAAATACGATATGAATATTATGTATCAGATATTTCTGTCTCTTTTATTGAAATGGAAATAAATTGTATATTATTAAAAAAACACAGATTCAGATAAACTTGCGACAAATTAATAAATATATGTAAAATAAAAAAAATTAATTGCCATAAAAATTTTAGATTTATGTCACAAAATAAATTTTATATTTCAATTGAATGTAAAAGAAAATCTAGCAATATTGTATTCTTCAATATTTGTTATCAAAAAATTCATTTTCGAAAATTCTGTATTTTTTGCACAATTATATGCGATCGTATAACTCTGATAACTAAACTGATAACTTGAAATATAAAAATGGATGGTCGGATTATCTCGCTGCGAAATTAACTACGTTCAGCAGTTTATGACCTCGACATCGTGTGAACGTAATCGATGAATATTAGCGATTAGTTATGGACAGCAGCAGTTATGCAAAATCAGGACTGTTACATCGTGCAGTTAGAATAAAATCAAATAAAGAGTGCTCCATGTTTCTCTCATACATTTTGCATCTCAGGGATAAAAATAGCCCGATTCTCGAGTGACTTAACAACTTTTCCAAAATGTTACGTGGGCATGTACAGAAAAATCCCAAACGCTCATCTGACGTGATACGCCTACTCGCTGGACGTAAAAAATATCTCATCGCGGAAAAATATCTCGCTCTGTAACGGATCGCGATGTGTCCGTTTCGATCGGATCGTCGGAAACACGCGTATCGTTGCCGTATCACTGGTCGCGTTCGCGTAATAAACGTGCAATCGCAATTTTTGAATACCAAATCTGGTTTGTTTTAAATCTGGAACTTAAAAATTTTAGCGTACACGAAATGGTAAATATCACGAGATCTCGCGATCTTTACTCGCAAATTCGAGGGAATTAGCGATGAAAGTCTTTGCGAGAAAAGACTTCACCAAGATGGAAGACGTGAATCGGTACGTTCCCACGGAATCGAAGAGAGTTTATATCCAGCCAATCATACGCTATTGTCATTCAACAATTCCGCCGTCCTTATTGAACGAGACCATTGTTACACCGATATCCAGAGTATTCACCGGCAAACAAAGAGTAATTAGCTGCAATATGGCTGCCTATTTAAGCCGAGCTGGTAGCCGTCATATTCACGAGGATGAGTAATGGCCGGTGCGCATTGATTTCTCGCCCGGTTGACAAATTTCCATTTCAAAGATCTCTCAATCGCTTGTCTCTATCGGCTTTCTTCGTGTCAAGATCATCAATGATGGATTAGACGTTAAAAAACAAATATAACAAAAGGTTACGTTTTTTGTTTTCATTTCTTACGTTTTTCTTTACATCTCGTCTACTTTATTTTACTTCAGCTATTATTCTACCTCTTAGCTCACACAATTTTATACCGTTGCTTTCATCATTTAAATTATAATTCTCTTGTTTTAAATAAAACATAATTGAAATTAATTATATATCATTATTATGTGGCTGCTGAAATTAATTAAATAGACAATAATTAGTCCGTCTATAAATAAATTATAAAAATTGTCTAAATGATATGGATATATCGCTAATAGATGTGGATCTTAGAGGTCTCTGTCTTGCGTGTCTAGAATTGCGAGAAGTGCCGATTCATCGTTTTCGGCACGAATCTACCATTTGTCATCTCGCGGCTTATGGCTGCTCATTATCCGTCAGCTCACGCGACTTTCTACAGACGATTTCGCGTCGCGTTATTAGCCCCATCTTGTCGCATCTCTTCCCTCTTTTCTTCCTCAATTCTTTTCCTCGATAAAACGTCTCGACGGCGACTCATCGATCACTTTGAGTCCGGCGCGAGTTTAAGAGAGACGTTTCCGACCACGTGTCGTCTCATCGTGGCGACACTTATTCGCTGACATTGATGTAAAGCACTTATGCCCGACACCAGTACCCCTCCACCAGTTTCCCCAAAGTGCATCTTCGAATAACCGTATCCCGGTACACTTTTTTACGAGAATTCTAAGATACGTTTCGTACGACGACTTCAATATCTCTAATTGATGGCTCATAGCGGAGAAAGCATTATACGATGAAGTCTTGCGACTTCAGTCTTATCTACCGCTTATAATTCGCATATACATTCGCATATTCGCAGCATACGCGGCCGCAGTAGTGTACTTTTAATTAGGCTTTTAATTACATCTTGTCTCGAGTTTCTGAAACTGAGTGTCGGCATAAAGCGGCCTTTAAACGTAAACGCGGAAGCAACACACAGAGACGTTTTTCATTGTGTCTGGAGTCGCATCATCGCGGTAAACGTCCGTTTGGCTATCCGGACAAAGACTAATTGCCACGGGACAGAGACTCCGAGACTACCGTCTCCCGATCTCTCGGTCAAAGAGTCCAGAGATCGTGAGTATCCCGCCGTCACGACACGTGCTGTCGTACACGCGCGTGTCCCACGATAACACGCGACGCATAAATTACTCTTCTCGCACACGGTCGATCGATAACTCGGCGGAACGCAATATCGTTTCTCTCTATTCCCTTTTAAATGGACTCCATCTCACACTTATCATCCCGATTGCCTACAGAATGTTTTGCGAAGGTGTTCCGCGAATTGTCGCGCGAAAATACTTTCACATTTTTTTTTGCATCGCGAGCAAAAACATTGTTCTCTCTTCGAGCACTTTCTACCTACGTGGCCCAATTATACGATTTAATTAAAAATGTAAAGAGCGTCACGCTCTGTAGAGGATTAGATCTAATATCTGAGTACCGATGTAGCGTGGTGAATGATAAACAGTAGCATAACCATGAGGAAAGAACGTCGTTCGGAATAGTCGATCGACAATTATTCCGATATGTTATATTCTTGAAACAATATATTGTTACTTGGCGATGAAATAATGCTGTGTTTGAGCCAGGATTATAAGAGTAACATACGGAAATCTACATTGATTAATTCGCAATCACGTAGATAATTATCCCTTTCGCGTTTACGTGCCCCATACGCAATACGTATAAATCAACCGACATGAATTCATCGTCACTTTTTTTTCTCGTCTGGTTATTTGCAAAATCGTTTGTCCATATCTTAGCGAAGGACGAAATCAGAGAGTACCAAAACATAATGCTGTTTGGAGGATAAACACTGATCCGAATAGCCATTATCGCGCAATATCAGAGTTCTTCGACGAGCCCGAAGTTCCTCGTGTCCTCGAGGGAAAAATTTCATCCACCGCAGGTCCGTCCTTGCGAAAAATGCAATTCGGAATAAAGCGCATTGTTTGTTCCCTCTCTAATTGCGCGACGTGGATTTCGTGGCGCGATATAAATTCTCATCGTGTAATAAAACAGCGCGTATTCACGGCGTTTTTCGCGCGGGGAATTTGTATTATGGTTAAAAAATTAATGTCTCGACAAGGCAGACTCTCTCTCTCTCTCTCTCTTTCTCTCTCTCTCTCTCTCTCTCTCTCTCTTTCTCCCTAAGAGAGACGCGCCACTTTAACGTTATTGTACCAGTGAATTAAATCACGTGATTCACCGGTGTGCTCGGTAACGAGCAGCTCCGACGTCCCTATCATTTTTCAAACGAGTACCCTGTCCCTCCGTCTCCCCTCGCGACATAATGTCGTAAATGAGAAGTACTTCTTCTCCTCTCTCTGAGGTTCACCATTATAGGTTTCGTTCACCTCGCTTTTTTTCCCACGAAATTCGACCGTGCTAAATGACTCTTGTCCACGTCTCTTTTTTTTTTTTTTCGCTCTTCCTCCAACATTCAGCTCACCGCGTTCGACTGAACGCGACTATTTCCGAGAAACATTTCGCGAGATCCAACAAAAGTCGGATCTTGTAGTTACAAAAGCCGACTTTTTTTTATACAGACATGCTCTTTCAGACATGACAAAGTTAATCTCACTTTCACACTTTTCCTTTTCTCTCTCTCTCTCTCTCTCTCTCTCTCTCTCTCTCTCTCTCTCTCTCTCTCTCTCTCTCTCTCTCTCTCTCTCTCTCTATCTATTTTTCTTTCTTTTTCTTTCAGGCATTTTCACTCGCTGCATCCCCATTCACTCCCTTTTGCAATACAATCCCTATCATTCCGACTTATTTCCTTCCTCGCACACTGTTCCACCTCTCGTTCTCCCATTCTCTCTCTCTCTCTCACAATTTTTTCTCTTTCTCCCATTCGCTCTCCCTCTTTTTCCGTTCTCTTATCGTTTTTCCTTTCTTTTTATTCTGGAAACGATACAGATACCCTCCATTATGCTTGAACTGCAGAAGCCGGGACAGTCGGCCGCGACGAGCGAGGCTCCGGGGATTGCCGCCCGCTACGATTCTGCCAACACAACAACAACAAGGCCGCTTCACGAGTCTAATTCCTAAGCATCTAAGTTCACTAAGAGACTAACTTAGGAGAGACAATGGAACCGTCGACACCGCACGCGAATCGACGCGCGAACCGAATGAAATTCCGACAAAACGTATTTAAAAAAAGGAATGCATGAAAATTTACTCAAATCGCTCGAATAATAATCGCTTTTTACAGCCACACATCTCGCATATAATTTCGCTTATAAATCGAATGTGTGATTCACGTCGAAAGGAAACGCACAGCCGTTGGGACATCGACGATACATGAACGACTGTCGCACTCGACGATTGACGATTCGGAGTCGATTGTGAAGAGAAATTCGCACCGACGGCGATGACAGTGCATAAAGGACGGAACGATCGATCGGCGATCAATCGGCTTTGCTGATCTCGTTTCGACGCGATCACGTTCGGTCTGATCAAACGTACCGCGCGCGATAATGCGATAAAATACTGTACGCTGCAACTGCATTTACGTAAGCCCGATCGTATCCCGCGTGGCGTAATGGGCGCTTTGTCAATCGATTTACCGCCGATTAGCCGACGATTAATTTATATAAGTTAATTCGAGATATCGATTATGTTACAAGGGAGAGGAGGCATGTCGTTAAATTACGCAATATTACTGAAACGTGTTCCACATGGCGCTTGTGCATCGCTTATGTAACGCATCGAAATGCGAGAATTATATCATTCGAAATTCTAAAAGACTCGGGGAATTTCGATGTCGATCGTGCGTTTTGTATACTCCACACTCGATATTTGCAAAATGAGAACTCTTTTTTTTTAAATCAACGCTCACAAAACTAGAGTCTACACGATTTGTACTTGTATTGAACTTGTATCAAGTATCGAAATAAAGTTGTATTCATAATTTTATATGTAATGCATATTGATACGTGAGCGTAAATATAAAATATTGCATTAATTTACATAGCATCAAATTTTTTAATTATTTATATCGCACATACGTTTACAAATACAATAAATTCTAAACTATAAATCATCTAAATCAGATTTGATAACTTGAGGAGAAAATGCTTTATTTATTTATTAATCTTTACAAATGTATCTTTGCCCATTGTCACAATAATCCGCAGTAAAACGTGTATCCTTCGACAATCCTTAGTTTACATAACACCGTGATATTTTGCGAAATACCAATCAAAATTCGATTTTGAGGATACGTTAATTTCAGAATTCGTTACGTTAGCTCTTCGAATTCAACGTTCGCGAAATTCAAGACGTCCCAAGGGAGGTAACGTTGCATAACGAGTAGCTGCAACAATGACAATCGAGCGTTCGCGTAACCTCCGTTTGCATCAGAATAGTGTACGAGAATTTGAATCTGCGACTTATGTGAGACGGAGAGTGGCCGTTTGGTCCAGTGGGATCTCGCTTTCGGAGCATGCGATACACACAGTTACACGACACGTCCCAATAATATGTATTGTATTTCTCGATGAACGCGCTTCCGAAAATGCGCGAACCAACTGAGAAATCGGAAAATGTGGGGGGATATAATTATCGAGCCAACAGCAGTTCTCTCGGCGAGGCGTTAATTTTACGTCGATATTGGAGTGTTCGCGCACATCGGTTTACGTACGTTCACTGAAATCAGAGCAGACGTAACGCGCTCGTTACGCTCGTCTGCACGCAGGACAATTCGTGGCTACTGCGTAAAACTACGAGGATAAATATTAATTAAATAACTCGTGTCGTTTCGATTTGTTACGTTCAGACAAGATAAATCTTCTCTTTTATCCCCGTGCGATTAAAGATAATCTCTCGAGTGTGAATCAATGATCTTCCGTTTCGACACACATTCGTCTTCGAAATTTTTCTGCCTTAGTCTTTTGAAATTTTTCAGGTTTTCAGCAACGCCCTGTGTTACGCGAGCTTTTTTGCAACCACGCGAATTTTATATCGCCGACAGCTTGATAGCAGATCGCTAGTCGCATAAGCCAACGACGAATGTCGTAAAGTAAACAAGATTATGCATCGGCTACCTGTTGATACCGCGTTATAGCCTGAAGGAGCCATCAGTTTTTAAGATGTCGCGTAACGCGACGTGAATGCAAGCTGAACTCAAGCTCCATGCTGACATACAGGTTTAAGACTTTGAGATCGATCAGTGTATCACGGAAAACTCAATATATTTCAACATGTAAAAATTTACGAAAAGTTCAGCAAACAGTTTTCATTTGCGTCTGAATGAATTTCTAGAAAATCAATCCTAGATGAGAAAATTTATCTTTCAGAACTTTTCGAAAAAAAAAACTCCTCGAATTTATTTTTGCGCTAAATATATCAAAAAACCGAGACAATTGATATCGTGATAGTGAACACATAAAGGGTTCAATGCTCGCACTACTTTTGAAAAGATTATACTTGAGACATGAGAAAATCAATTTCCAATTAATTCTCTCAAACTATCCGGCAAGTGTAAATTATTCAGGGTCCAATCGTATCGTACAAGAAATAACGCGACACTCGAGAAGTATGGTTCCCGCGCGGCAAAGTTCCTTAACAATAACTTCGTAAGGAAGAATTTCCAAGGCATGTTTACTGGAACTTTATAACTGAAAATTATGTAAAATGGTTCTCTGTACAGTAATTTTCGAGATAATTAATTATTTCAGAACTTTCGTATATATTTTATATTAATGCCTAAAAGGAAAAGTATGTATGATTTATGTCGCGAATTATTTCAATTCGATGTCTCGTTATGTCAGTAGGTTAGACATGTATCGGTGCTCTCGCCGATAATTCTCGATCCGAGAGGCGAGCGAAGGCAACGGAAAAAGGCGCGACGTTCCATTCTCTCTTAAGCTTCGTCGTGACGAGATGAGCGCGCATACGAGCGCGAGACGTGCGCGCGATACGATAAAAAGGAAAGTAAAAAAAAAAAAAAAGAAAAACCAAGAAGAGGAAGAAAACGAAAGGTGGCAGCAGGGAGAGAAAGTAGTGTTATGTACGTGTTTCGGTAGAGATTATGTCACTCACTCGGCGTTGGTCTCCGGCGTGGGCAGGTCACCGATGGTCGTCAGCGTCAGGGTGGACCAGTAGAGGGAGCCGAGATACTTCCTGGTCAGGGTGGCGTACTCGCCCGGCCGATACGGATACACCCAATCGCCCTGGAAGCCCTCGGTCTCGCTCAGCAAGTAGTAAAAACAGCCGAACCAGTGCGCCAGTATGAGCAGTATGTGAATAAGGTTCAGTACGCGCCAGAGATTCGGATAAACCGTGCGAGACTCCACCATGTAGTAATAGTTGTACACCCGGTAGATCTTGAGGAACCTGGGGAACCTCAGCATGGGGTTGGTGCCAAGGTTCATCTGGAGGAGATCGAGCGGCAGCAGCGCGAGCAGATCCAGGATGAAGGACTTGGACTTGAGGTAGTGACCGGCGAGCTTCCAGTTGTTGTAGACCATCAGGCCCTGCTCCAAGTAGCCGGTGCGAAACTGCACCGCCACGTCCAGAACGAACACGGCGTCGGTGAAGCTGTCGCAGGCGAGCCAGGCGCTGGGCGCCAGCGCCTGCAGCTCTGGCAAACTTTGACGAACGATTAGCGTCCAGAGGTTGTAGAGGACACAGGCCGACAGGAGCATTAACCAATAATAATAGAAATTCTCGTCGGGATTGACCACAGTCTTGGGCGGTTTCTGAGGCCTGCGAGGCCGCCTGCGGCGACGACTACCCGTCTCCTTGTCGTCAGCCGCGTCCCCTTCACCCTCGGCGGTATCGAGGGTCTCCTGGCTTTCCGGTATTTGGCGAGTGGAGAACCTCTTCAAGAACGAATCCTCTCGCTTCAGCGGCGGCTTCTTCTGAATCGTGGAGATCGCCGAAGACAGTTGCACGGTCGTGCGCAGTTTCATCCACCGTTGATTGCTCTTCGTTCTGCGGGCAGAAAGATAAATAGGTCGCCAGTCAAGAACGAAGGGGGAAACGGAGCGCGAATTTCTCCCGCGGATTTTTTTCTCACACGCTCGATTAAATCAGCCTTCTCAGTTGATTTTAATTTAATTCGAAATTTAACGAAAATTTAACGAAAAAGTTTTTCAACTTGTAGACGAACAAAATGTACATTCTATTATATATCTGTGGCTCCTTTGATCAAATTGTCAATGTTGCTTTTTATTCTACATAAATAAATAATAAAAAGATAAAATCATCATTGTCTGCAGATTGATTTATAGATAAGAAAATACATCCCATAAACGTGTATAAGGACAGTCGTTAAGTAATAGGAAGGAGAACATTACGATTGCCGACTAGAGGCATCTTCTAGCTCTCGCAGTCGTAAAAGCGATAACTGCACAATAATAAAAACATTAATTCCATTCGTACATTCGTCTTAAAGGGAATCATTTAAATGCATAAATTGTGGCTAAATAAACATCAACAATCGTCGAAAATGAAACGTCTTCGCAGATTTTATATTTATGTAAGCACTCGATATTGGCGTCACATCTGGAATAATTTTAATGCGTCCATTTGCGGAGAATAATATATATATTTTTTTTTTGTCAAAGGAAAGAATTCATTAAAATTATGCGGTCTAAAAAAGAAGTTATATTATTTAAATATCGACTCAATGCATTTTACACATGCGTTGGGAAATTTACGTCACACGAGATCTATTTCATTAGATTTAATCGTATGCATTGACCTATGAATTATGCAGGCAGCGCCTGCACGCGAAGAAATAAAATACAAGCATGATAAAGGTGGTTTCAATGCGCGATACAAGACTGCCTTTTGAATATATCTTTTCTATCGATCGAAATCTCACATCGCGACAAATCCTATTTTTCCGCTGTTCCTTCATCGCGAGAGAGAGAAACCGATAAGCACGGATTGTCGGCGCTCTATAAATAATCACGCGTTTCTCGTGTGTATCCGCAAGTACTAAGTGAACCGCGTGATATATGAGTTATCCTCCCGTGGAAACTGAGCACGTATTTTAAAGACTGATTTATCCAGACGGAAACAATCTGTTCCGATGACGCGTGTCGAATTTATGAAGGTACTAACGGGTAAAATCGTTTATCATCCGAATAAAGAGAGAAGAGATCTATGGGAGTCAATATTTTTTACTTTGCACAACCTTGAATATCACATTTTTTTCTCAAACATGATACAACTTAAACACACTTACTTATTATGCACATTTTTTTTTTAATTTACATTTAAAAGTTTATTAATGTATATATATTTTGAAATATGCAAATTATATTTTAAAAATATATCACAAATGAGACTGCAAAAATTATCACTGTAATTTCGCTTTAAACATTTCCTAGTACGGAGAAATTTTAAAATAAATTAATTTTTCGTTAATTGTGCTACTTTTTAATGTACTTTTAATATACGCAGTTAAATTTTACTCTCCAATATTAAATTTTTATTATTTTCCCCAATGTTTTGTAATTAAATATAAACCGCAAATATTGATATAATATAAAATTTCTTTAAAAATAAAATATCTAATTGGAAATTAATTTGAAGCAGATACAAGAAAAACTACATACCCGATCAATTTATTATAAATTTTCAAGTCTATTGGGAAAAATATTCTACTTTTCGCGTTCATAAAAACTAAACTAAATTAAGAAATATCGTGATTCTCTGAATTGGGTCATTCTTAAAGAAGACATCGGCGATATCGGCGATGAATACATCGCTCTCATAAACACCGATTCGAGTCTATCAGCAAAAATTATTATACAATAAACATAATTAGCATTGATTATGTTCGCAAGTATGACAAATACGGAAAATTTCGAAATTTAGCGAGACACAGTTGTAATCTCGCATACCTTCGCGTATCGCCCTAAAGAATATACGATCGCACGACGCACAAACATGACTTTTTAATCGGGATTCCGCGTGACTGCGAACGCCGCGAATTCCTCGCGAGCCTCATACATGCATGAGTTTTGTCGCGCAGAAAGCGTCACGCAGGAATCGCAAAGGAAAAAGCGTCGCAAGACGCCTCGTTCCGCAGTTTCTCCGCAGCTATAATCTATTTATCTAGCAAACACACACGAAGGTATACAGGTATATACGCCTACTATCGTTCCATTCATCAAACCTAGTGAAACGAAAGAAACATCATTCTCTTTTTTTTTTGTTTTTCTTTTCAGGAAGATTAGAAATACACTCGTCGTATTCTCTAAAGTCTATGTAAGATAGGTAGTTCTTGCTTGAAATAAGAAATGAGCGAGAATCGAGATCAGATCAGTTAGCTAGAGTGTCAAATGGATAGGAGGCAGACAGACAGACAGACAGACAGACAGACAGACAGACAGACATACATACATACAGACAGACAAACAGACAGACAGACAGATAGACAAAGACAGAGACAGAGACATTGAAAAATCACATACGTTAGACAGAGACATTAACGGAACTAAAGATTGTCATTATGCCACTACACATTCTTGAATCATTAATATAACATTCATGTATAGCGTTCTGTCATAGATGTAAGTGTATGTATTGTTGTGTGTATTGTACAATACAATTCTTAAATTAAAATTCCTTTAAATCTTTCTTCCTCTCTGTTACAATAATCTTTTCTTTCTTTCTAGCCAAGGGATATTTTGAAAGTTAATGTCAATAAACGCATTTATTGAAAATATTGATAAATCATATTTATTTTAAAAAGATTACTTTCGCTCGGAATAATCATTTCATTTATGGAGATTTAACTATCGTCCAATAAAAAATTATTCCAAAAAAGAAAGGCAAATCGTAATCTTAAATTATCGTCAGTGGACAAGTAATTTTTTATCGATATTTACCGATAGCACTAGTATAGAAAGGTAAAAAATAAAATTTAAAGCATTCAGGGGATTTCGAAGCGTAGACGACAGTTAAAAATTCATGGATACCAGTGCTGGCAACGCGAAACAGTTCTATCTCGTTCTATACAACTCACATCGCACATCGCCAATTGAAGAGAAATATTTCATTCGCGGTGTGAGATTAATCGAGAATCAGTCGCTCGGCTATTAGTTCAAGCGTATCGTATTTTCCGGTCAATCGGATCGCGCCGGTACAAAGCAAACGGAGAAAATGAGCCGTGTTATCGGTACATGCGTATCAATCAGAGTGTTAAATGCACGAATGACAGAACAGAGATCATAAACACCGCTAGTACAAAACATTCGAGTTCTCTCGCTCGTTAGACGCTTAATAAATATTGCCGATAATCAAGAACCTAAAAACTTGCACGATAATTAAAGCGCCGAGTAAACGTTCAACAACGTTCACAAGTTTCTAAGTTTTTATTTGCAATTTAAAAAGTATAGAAATCAGAGAATAGATGATAGCGGTGATTATCTATCAGGCTACTATCCTCTAATACAGAGTAGAGCATATAGTCATCTATATAGTAATCTGAGGTGAACGCATAAAGGTAAGAAGAGAGTGGAGAACGGCGAGAGAGAGACAGGATAGAGTTGCAGTGACGAGCGAGTAGCTAGTACTTTCGTGCGGTTTCGTGTCGAATGCAGGGCGATGTTCACGAGGTAAAACGATCGGATCGACACTCGAAACCTTCACTCGAGACTTACCCGAGACTCTGTCATTTTATGACATCAATACTGATATACTTTAAGACAATATCGGATTGTAAACTTGAAACCGTACCGTTGGTACTAGATCATTTAAAGTTATATATGCAGATACATCTGATGCGTTATGTCATTTGTATTTTATCTAATTATTGTATATATATATATGTGTATTTTATCTAATTATTGTATATATATATATATATATATGTGTGTGTATATATAGGACATTTTTTCACCTTTTGAAAATAATAAACGTATAATAAATATTTGCATTTTTAGAAAAATATTTTAATTTCATAGTTTCGTCCATGTTTCGCTTTCCGAGAGAACAATGTCATTTTGTTTTACGAAATTTATTTATCTATATCTTTGATAAATATTTCGCAGATATAAAGTCGATAACCTCGTGAACATATTACCTTCAAATCTAATAAAGCGATGCTTTTTTTTCCATACAAACTTTATTGCAAACTTTAATACATTTATTTCGCGGAAGTCTCGTGGGCTCGTGAATTTTACGTTCCTTCGTTTTACATCGTTATATCGGCTGTGTGTGGGGTGATGGGCACAATATCAGATCAAAACTGCTATGTGCGCGCGTTGAGAGATGTTCTTGAATAATTCACTCGTTGTTGAAAATCCGCGAAACCCTTTTAAAACTCGTAGTCTCGGGCGCCAAAGCGTAGTTCTAAAAATCCGAATCCCCGAGAGTATTTGAATAGAAATTCGAAAATCTATCGTGTACACGGAATGAATAATTGACAAGATGCAAACGCCGACGCTCTCAAGATCTCCAGTACTTTTAACAAAAACCAGATCCGAGATTTCTCGAGACTTCCCTTTCTTTTGTGTTAAACTAGTAACACTTTCTAAGTCACTCAAAACAAACTCCGCAGTCGGTGATTTTAATTAATCTCATCTCAAAAAGAATTGAAAATGTAAAATAACAATTGTAAAATCTTGAATCAATAGAATTGTAATTTTACCTTTCTGTAATCGTTAATCTAAAAATTTACTTTCTTAGAATTTCCTTTGTTAATTTATTATTTGTTTACCTTTCTGTAATCGTTAATCTAAAAATTTACTTTCTTAGAATTTCCTTTGTTAATTTATTATTTGTTTATTAAGTTAATTATTAAATAATTTCAAAAAAGGTATAATTGTTGGCATTGGGTGAAAATAAAGACTCCGAACGATATGTGTTGAACGTCGTAAAAAAATGAAGATCTAAAAGCATACATACACAAGGGTTGACTACAAGTGAATGCTTCAAGGTACCGTGCCGAGTTCCCAACACAATTTATTGAGAATTTTGCATGTGTGTATGTGTGCGCGTGCGTACGTCCGTGTGCATGTACGTGTGTACGTGTGTACGTGTGTGCGTGGGTATGGGTGTTTGTGTGCAGATGACAGGTGCCAGAGGTTACCGTCCGTATCGACTAATGGCGGGAGTACCTCTTGATTTTGCGTAGAGAGGAATATAACGCCATGACCGCGCGTACGTTACTCCATTTTTGCGAGCCCCTCGTGCTACGAGGCCTCCTGGCTGCGGCGGGTATCTCTGTATCGAGGGCGTAGCTCTCCAGCGATTCCGAGGTGGTCGAGGTGCCGGCGGGTCCCGCACCGGTCGCCTTGGTAGCGAAGGCTTGTCGATGACCCGAGATAGCGTGTCGTCGACGGTAGATCTCCGATGATCTGCGAAAGAAGACAGAGAACCCACACACGGGTTGCCTCCACCTCTCGCACACCCCCTTCCTCTCTCTGTCTCTATCACACACACACACACACACACACACACACACACACACACACACACACACACACACACACACACACACACATTCTCGAGATCTGGTTCACATCCCTCTTTTCTCTGGCATGGCTCCTTTTTCCCTTTCACCCCTTTCCTAGCCTGATCCGGGCCATGTACACTCGCCCTGAGATGTGTTATGTATGAGTGAGTGATACGACATTCGCCCCGAGCGAGATGGTTTCCTTTAATATTTAGCATGATTTCTTTACGTGAATCTGTACTGCATAGAACGCGTCTGTTAGTTTTTCAGTTCCAGCTCCCGAAGGAGTATTCCACACCTCTGTGGCGTGTTGTGAATAAATATTAATTGTAAAAATACTAAGAAGTAAACTGGGCAGTTACTCTTATATAGCAAGGAAAAAGAAAATAGGAGAAAAGAAGGTTCAGCTTCAAGAAAACAAATTCTTTCGAAGTTTGCTTAAAATCAAGTCAAACTTTCTCGGGAAAGCCAAAACATTTTACAAACTTCCGGGTTTTTATTCTAAGCTTCAAATGGAAAATATATACTTTTAATGCTTCGCATTTAAGCCGCAAACTACTACAGATACATCGCGGACAAATTTTTCTTAAGAATTACTAATTCCCGGTGCAATGTGACTTCTGCATCACACGTCAGTCTCAAATGTGTGATCGGTAACATGTTCGGAATGTCTACAGCTAACGACGGAAAAAAAGCTTTACTCATCGCGAGGAACGATCTCGCCTCGAACGAAAGCGACGTAATACAGTTATGATCTGTAACGTATATCATTGAGTACGTGAACAGGTTTCATCACTCATGTCTCTTTACTCTCTCTCTCTCTCTCTCTCTCTTTCTCTCTCTCTCCCTTTCTCTCTTCAAATCTCGCGTTCCCTCACGCAGACACAACCACAGACAATTCTTCATCCTTTCCTCCCAATCGTGTCCGTCTGCCCATCTCTCCATATCACATCGTAAAACACGAGCCGTCCGTTGAAAACTCGCCGGCCAATGCGTGACATGACACTAAATTCATTTCCTTCCCCTTTCTAGCCATAAAAAAAGATTTTGCCGTTTCCAACGATAGAGATTCGGCGCCATGGCGTATCGCGACATTAATTGCTGTGACGCGTAAATTCGATAACGCCGCCAGTTTGCCGAGCGCGATTTATCGTTATGTCGGGATTGCAGGATTACGTCAGAGTAACGTGGGGGTTGTTCGAGGGACGAGCAAGGGGTGCGAGCAGCCTGGGAAAACTGGAACCTGGTCTCCGCGGAGTTTCGGAAAGTGGATCCTAGATTCGCTGAATAAATAAAGGCGGAACTTGCTGATTGTACGCCTTGCTTGCCACGCGTGTTGAGAAGTCACGGAGAAAAAGAGGCGAAGAAATAAAAGAAGAAAAAGAGGCGAAAAACGTGAGACAGAGGCGAGCAGCGAGGCATGAGTTTCTGTCGGACGCAAAATTTCGACTTGGTAATTAGTTGTGTCCCCTTTTTCAGTTATTCCTCGCGCGACGAAAATTTTAATTCCACTTTAATATTACAACAGAAAAAAACATAGACTTTTCTCTCCTCCTCTCTCGATAAATTCGGTGCGCATGATGAAGCAAAACCTCCCTCTGCTCATTTTCCGCGCGTAGGTAGTCATTCCATTATTTCTGCTACTGATAATTAATCCAGAAACTCGCCAAATAATAGTGCAATATGTTTTCCTTTCATAAAAACGTGAAGAGAGAGGACAGAGAGATTAATCTATATTTAATTTTAATATACAGCATACACTGATTGCGTGTAAAATGGAGGTAAAATGGAATTTATTCTGTTACTAATCTGTTACGTGTAAAAGATGTTACGTGTTGAATTCTCACTGGATCTCTCGCTTCGTACTCGCCATTTCAATTTCGTCCGCAATGATTAAATATATTACGATTGTTAAATGATGCACTTGAAAGGAACATACGAATAATTCGCACGAAGCAGGAAGAGAATTATCTCTGAAAAGTTATATTGTACCTCCTTCGAGTTTATCCTTTTATTGCGTTAATGCTGACGTGTCTTCTGACGATAGGTAAGGGCTTTTCCAAAACGTTTGATCAAAGTTTCGACAGCGCGTACAGGAGCACTCGAATCAAGAACTTTCGGTATCTAATCAAAAGATATATTCGATGTATCAGATACCTTTGGTGAAACCTGAGGTACTACGTTTCTAGAAGAGAGAGAGAGAGAGAGAGAGAGAGAGAGAGAGAGAGAGAGAGAGAGAGACTGTTACTTTACGACTGTTCACCTACTTTACAATAACTGACCCACTTAACTTGATCCCTAAGGGATTCTTCCTTTTCCTTACAAAACTCAATATTACTTCGGCTCTCTGCCAGGAAACATCTGTTTTATCTTTACTCGTACGTTCCATTAGCGCATCGCTGCCGAGAGATGTTATTTTATTGACTTTATTAACGAATCTAACTTTGCCATAGCATCGCAAAGGAGAAGTCTTGACAAGTATAATAACCGAATAATCTAATCAAAAGTTTCTTTACCCGACTGCCTGTACGCGTTGCCGACACTTTGGAAAAAAATTTTTTGAAGTGCACCATATATGTGTGTGTGTGTGTGTGTGTGTGTGTGTGTGTGTGTGTGCGCGCGCGCGCGCGCGCGCGCGCGCATTATACACACACACATATACTTACAGTTTCAAATTGCTTGTAAATATACTGCTCGATTTCAACGTTTTCAGCCAAATTGCTCCTTTGTGGGAGAGTGCTTACTGTATCGCGACTAAGCACGCGAGATTTCTTTGTCCGTTCCGAATTAATGTGGAAACGAGTGAAGCTGAATCCGCTTTTCGCTACTGTACCCATTAAATCTAAAGCTAACGCGAGTTTCACATGCACGATCGCGTTTGACCGTAATGTTCGTCATTTCTAGAGTAGAAAAAAATATAATCAAATTAACGAGACACGATAATCTCATGCTTTCTTTAATCAGTCGAGAATTAGTCGAAGTTTTCTAAAAAGAAAATATTCAGTATATTCTTCTGTATACCGATCTTATAATTCTTAGAATGATAAGAAATTTTATTAAATAACATTTTATTTATTTCTCGTTATTCAGAATAATGCAACATACATTAGACTAGATGGATAGTATTACACAAGTATTTCTCACATCACTTTGAATGCAAAACAGATCAGTCAACATAAAAAAAAATGTAAAAGATCTTTCTCTCGTGTCTTTTTACAAGAATATTTCATATAATGTTAGTTATCAATTTTTTTATTGACATAGACACATCTGAGCTTTAAGGGGTTAAAAGCCCATCATAAATTTAACGGACGTTATCTAGTTCCAGGGTTCAGCCCGAGAGACTGGACATTCATTTTATTTATATCCTCCTGATGGAGGATAGTACCAGGTTTCGAAACGAAAAATATTGTCTCTGTTTAGTCATATATAATGTATTGAGAAAACATCAGGGCCGCTATCTCATTTCACACCGCTCTGATTGTCAAGTGTTTGCTTTTAGTTGCTTTCTCAAGAAGCCACGAAATGAAAATATTCGAGACGTAATGCGAAAAGCAAGAAACGCAGGACACGCTGCGTTTCTTGCTTTTCGCTCGTTTGTCTCTGCTGCGAGATCACGTCGTATTTTTATCACAATACTGTGACAACATTAATGAGTAAAATTCTCTATTTACTTCGATATTTTCTGTCTTGTATATTATATATCTCAGTAAATTAAAGCGCTTATTTAAAAAACATTAAATAATTTTAAAAAAAAACAAAAAAATATTTAATTCAAATTGTTATTTAACGTTGTTAAGATATTTTAAATTTAATATGAAAATGATTGAGATATTTTTTATAAAATAACTTGAGAAAAAAATTAAAGCTATTTCATTTAACTTATTTGATTGCGGTTATTTTAATGCGGATATTATAATTACTGAAAATCAAGAAATTAGAATACGACAGAGATGAAACGTCTTTAAAAATTAGAAATAATAGTTCGATTCGTGATAGTCCGTTTCTTCAATGAAACAGAAATAACGTAGAAATAACGAACTCCATTACATTGGTCCTTAAGATGAGGAAATGAATAATTTTCTATGCAAATACGACACTTTTGCCAGATGCTCGTAAAAAGCTGTTAGTTGAAAATATACGAGGATAGAGTGTAGATAGTTATTATAGTTTAGAATATAGTGTTTATTTTTATTTCAAAATAAAAGAACTCAGTTTTTTTTCTCTATTCAGAGGAACAAAGTATAATTTACAAAATAAATTTCATGAAATTTAACTCAAAGAACTAGTTTTATCATCAAGATTCTGGTAAAAAATGAAAAATTATGGTTAAAAAAAAGATTATGACAAAGAAAAGTATAATGAATAAGAATACTTCAACTTTCGTTCCTTACGATATTTTTATCTGCTTGATGATTATGCGTAAAAAAAAGGTTACGACAGTTTAATATTTATAACAAAGAATTTGTTCATGATAATTTTGAAATAATGCGCAATTGACAGAGAGCTAAAAATGATAATAATTTACCGTTCTGAAAATTTTGCTTATACTGAAATAGAAATTTATGAAACCCGTGATGAAGCATTACGTTTAAAAATATTCAACGATGGTTTCATTTGGCTCTTGGATATCGTGAAACTCGCACACGTTTCTTTCGATAAATTTTCCACGATTATGGGTACATAATCTCTAACGAGTACTTGAATTTTGATTAAAAATCAGCATATACTTTTCACGTTCTCCCGGATGGAAAACGTACGAATGGTATTTATGGCAAAATAGTTACGTAGTTTGCTTGAGATACACGAGAGTTCTCGATTTATTCTCACGCTTCAACCAAAAGTAAATAATTTCAGATGAAACGATATCGTGTAATAATTGGAATGATCGCGGTATAATGTAAAACTTATCGAGCGAATCTTTTTCTAGAACATAAGAGCGAAACTGCATGTGCGACAAAAATATGCATCATTATGTATGCATCATATTATTATAATAATTTAAAGTTATTATATATAGATTTATTGTTATAATAAAAATATAAGGAGTATTTGGTTTATTTAAAAGAAAATAAAACAATGCATTACTCTACTTCATTATCGTACGTATCGTTTCAATATCTTTATGTACGCTCCTCCTCGTCGAAGACAGATTTATTCATTGAAATATGTCTTCCACGGAAAAAAAAATTCAGCTTTGCGATAAAGACGATTGTTTCACTCGATATCTCCGCAAGAAGCGTCATTACGGCGCACGCCACGATCGCACGACAAGGAGATACCGCCTGGGGACATAATTTCAAGCCGGAAGAAAATCTCTTACGTTTTGCATCGAAGCGAAAATGGATCGCGACTTCATCTCCATCGAACGCGAGACTGTAATTGGCCCGAGAGTAATAATTTAGATACCGCTGGATCGGCGTTATTAGAGCACTAACGCCATTAGAGCAAACTTGGTCAGATGTACCGATGTATGAAAAACGTTATCACGTTGTGATATTCCCCAGTAAATAGCATATAAATCATCATGCATCTCAATTTCGTTATCCATTTTCTTTCCAGTTAATTACAAAATTAAGAGTAATAACATAATGCGAAAAGATTAAAAAGATTAAAATTTAACTTGAGTGAACATTTTAATTTAAGATTTTGCAAATATATTATTTGAAGCTCTTCGGAAGAAAAATCCTAAAGTCCCTAATGGTACATCGCAGGTAGAGCGGATCAAACTGAGCAGAAAAGTCCTCTATCATTTTGCGATTTTCATAATTAATAACAAATTATTATTATGGATACAAGCAGTGTAGGAATTAGGAATTCCATTAGGAATCAGACTGTAGTATACATATTATCACGATTTTGAAACTAAGATTATTGTAATATCAATATTCAACTTTTGATCTGGTAAATGTATTTCTCGAGATATTTAAAAATAAAAAAAAAAACTAACAGTTTTCTGATTTTTCTTCTCCAATTTATTAAGCGTGATATCCAACTTCAGCAGAATGTTCTTTGCCCGTCGTGATCAATGAAGTAAGTTAAGAAGATTCTTCACAAAATTTCTCCCTGTTCGAATTTATCGGGATTATACTTTCCCTGCGCTTACACGCAAGATTTCACCGAGTTATCATTCCCATTATCGCTTTCGCCGTGAAACGAGCGCTGCCCAAAGTAGAAAGACCACGGTCGTTAGATCATACCTTGAAAAAGCTTCGACGCGATCAACCAAGTGTATAAGAAGGAGATTAAGCCTCGCCTCGGTCCTCTCGAACTTTGAGAACTTTAATGGGGGGCCGAAGTAATCGAAAGCTTAAACATTTCGCAAGAAATACAGTGGATTGAGAGATTTTAAATTCGCAAGGGATGTTAAACTTCCATGATCTATCTTTTATCCTGCTTTAATATACATGACACATATTTTTTACTTAGCCAACGTCGAAAATATAGAAATAAATTTCTTATTAGATATGATACTTATAAAATTTTTAAGAAAAAAATTATAAAAAAGAAAAAGAGAACGATATAAAACATTCCTGTTTAAAAATAGAAAAAAGAAAATTAAAGAATAAAGATCCATAATAAATATTAATAAAAATGGAAAATGATAATATATAAAATTAGTATAATTAATCTCTTGCGGTCAGAAATTATGCTTTGTCCTATATCAACTCAATCCGCCAACTAATTCAGCCGCATTTTGTGCCGCATATCTTCCTTTAATTTATATTATTATATAATCAGATAAAGCGCGCAATGTATTTTGTACGAATATATGTATATCTATCTTTTGCTGTTATATTACGGAGAATATGGATGATTTAAATAAACGTATAACTCATTTAAATTGAAACGCGCCACTTAATATGCACGACCGCAAAGGTTTGAAAGTTTTCATTCAACAAAATCAGCATGACAAATATCATATATGATCATATATGTTGAGAGCGAAAAGTTTATATTATCTTATGATAATTTATATTTTTAATGTAATGTGAAAAATGTGTTTTCTTGTTTTCTGTAACGTCGATTTCTTTCACAGAAAGAAAGTGATTGAGCTTTCTAAAGGAGAAAAATTTTTCAAGAGAAGCGTATTAAAAATTAAAAATTCCCCGCAAATGATCCACAAATGATCGCGATGCTAATTCCATCAATTTCAATATTTTCTTCGCGTATATTCTATTAGACATCAGACAATACAAATAATTGTTATGTGCTTGCGTAACCACGAGTAAAAAAGTCATTATTTGTGCAAACACGCGGTTGAAGCAAAATTTATATGCGTTGTATATACGGTAAATATTTCACATCGGGAATTAGTGTATTCGTTGGATGCGCGTGTGGTCACGGGAGGGAGAGGGAGAGGGGGAAGGGTGGGGGAGGGGAGGACCGCTACATATGTTTAAATGCTGAAATGAAATGAGAGGGTGGTTCTCACTCGCAAATTCATCATCGCTCGATTAAAGTCCCATCCATTACGATTGCGAAATGTTACGCCTGAAATTTCCGCGTCGTATTGAAAGCGGGATTTTTCGATGTGTGTGATGTGCGCGCGTTGCTGGAGTTCACGTTGCCACGTGAAAATCGAATAACATGAGAACACGCCGCCATTAACTCGGGGCGATTTTTGAATTGCTGTAATTTAAGTCGCAAAAAGATCCGACGTTTGTGTAAATCGATAAATCCATGAAGTTACCACTATGTGCGAGCGTAACTTATAGACGCAACTGTATAGACGATCGGTAATTAATAAACGCTTTTGTTCGACACCGTTAATCGAGAATATGGGATGATTTCATTTCATTAATATCATTGTATCGACAACGTTTGTTTCTATGTGCCTACGATACATTGATATTTTATTCGTATTGATGTTTTATTCGTCTCGCTGTAAATACTGGGATGGAATAATGCAAGATGAGATTTATTTATTAAATATCCAAAATGTTTCGATCAAGTGGTGTCGCATATGATGTCGGAAATGTAGAGTAGATGTTTACTAGCCAATACGTGATATTCAAAGCTTTGATCTCTACGACTCCAATTGAGGCATAAAACAGGATATCTGAATACCTGCAAATATTTTTCATAAATACAAACTTTAGTCAAAGCTTTTCACGTGTGTTATATTTGTTTTTTTTTTTATATATATAATATTATTCTGAAAAATTTTTTAAATTAAAAGGTTACTTAAGATAAAATTTAATCAATCTTTATACTGCTCTAAATGCAACATCATATATTTTTTATTCCTTATTGACTGAGGTAGTCGAAATAAAAGATTTATTAAGATAATAAATTTACATCATAGAGCTTAAAAGAAATATATCCTAGAATAACCTAGAGATTATATATTGCTATGCAGGTTGCCGCATTTATCGTTAGATATTGGATATTAATGTGCGTTGATGGTAAAATCGTTAACGGCACTTAGAGCACTCTCGCCACGAGCAGGATCAAATGCAAGCCAAGTATCAAATAAAATTTTCAAAGTATCGCAATTTATGTGAAACACAAAACATAAATATCGCAGAAAATAAATTGCATCCACAATTAACTACCACCAGGATAGAATTTCAGACAAGCGCTGCTCTAAATGATGGTAAAATACAAAATTTACCTCCAGGTTTTTAACTTCGTGCGAATTATTCCGTGCAAATTTGAACCGGCGCGACACGCGTATGAGAAGAGAAACAAACCGTTTCGGGATTATACAGAGCATGCTTCCGGCAACTAGAACAGCCGCTCTGTTTTAAATAAAGAGAGGAAAATGTCGAGGAAAAATGGGTAGAAGAGAATCTTGTATGCGGTTCAGCGCTATCTAATCTCCTATGAACTTATCGTCTTCACAAAGATGCACCTGCAACATTTTTCTTTGCCATTTTTTTTTCTCACAATTCACGTAAAAAACAGTAACAGGGGTTTATCGCAATTTCCAAAAACCCCCTGTGTACGCGAACACACATCAGAATTTAAAAAATTGATTGGATCTGCGTGATTGGATACCTAAATCAGTGCGACTGATTGATGCGCTTAAATTAGCACGCAATTAATCAATTGCACAAAGGAATGTGAAACGTAAAATATGTTGTTACCCTGAATAAATAGTACAGAAATATAAAGTAACTATTCCGAGGAGGCACATAAATACATAGGTATATAGGCAAATTTCCGTGTTTCTTTCTACCGTTTCTCAAATGCAGCACTTTTCTGTATAATACTTTCATACATTTTTCAATTACATAACTGATTCAATTTCAATGCGGCCCGATGCAAAGAAAGATAAAAACAAGTGGACAAAGCGTAAATAATTGTATTTCTTCCATAAACTTTGATCTCATGATGGATTGGGTGGCGTGCACAATGTAATTCCGAGTTTAATCGCACGTAACGGAGCACGTAACGTTTACACGTTAACGAGTTTATTATGTTTATTATAATTATTATAATGAGCTTATCATTAACAGAAATGTCGGACACAGTGCTCATAACAAATTGTAGGAAAAGATCGTTAGTTTTTACGCCAGCAATATTTTCATTACAGCTACTTTAATCTGATCAATGATTCCAATATATAAATTTAATTTGAATAATACATAATTCCATATAATATAATTAAAATTTAATATATTTGATACATATAAATTTCATCATATAAATTTATAACTTTAATCGGAAAAATAACATTCAAACACTTAACACGAAAATCTGCCTTCTATAAGAAACCATAAAAACGGATCGGAAAACTAATATATATATATATATATATATATATATATATCTATATATATATATATATACAAAGCCATTTTTCGATTTACGTTTCATCGCGCATCAAATGCTAAGGACTAAAATTACGATAATCGCAAATGATCAAGATGCAAGAATCACGATCGAGAATCACTAACCTCGATCCTCCATGACCGTTAGATCGCCTACCGCTGCTCTCCTCGTCCTCGTCGTCATCTTCGTCTCTCGAAGTAGCCAGCGACTGGGGAACCGAAGAGGGAGCACTGCTTCCAGAATCGAGCCCGGGGCCCATCCTCGAACCGGAAGTACCGCTGCAAGATGGCACCAGACCACCCTCTCCCTGCCCTTCTTCCTTCTCCGCCCGATCCACCTGTAATTTCATAAACATCCAAATTTTTTGTAAAAATACCCTCACATTTATGAATATACGTTGATCGTGGATAAGCAGTTAATTTTTCTTTTCTTTGAAGATGTTAGTTATTTAAATTCATGCTTTGTGCAAATGGAATTGTAACAGAAGTTTCAATTCCATGTTAAATAATATCAAATTCTATTGAATCAATTTCTTATCGAGGAAAGGCATTGTAAATTTTCAAATTGATTTACGCAAATCACTGGTAGGCCGTGTGACATTTCGTACGCAAAAACATAGCAAGAACATGGCGACCTTTTCACCATATCGCCCACACAGATATCGAGAGATTATTGGCTTAGTAACACGAAGGCTATAAATACTGCAAACGACACGCATTCAATAACACACAATATTTGATCATAAAGCCAGAAAGCGTTACTATTTAAAAGGAAAATTTCTTTGCGCCTTCCGGCATTTTTCAATACAAAAATGACTAGATCGATAAAACCGTATATTATAATAACGCAATGCTCAGCTTTAATGTATTTCTGTTTAAAGTAATTTTTTTAAAGTTAAACTTTGATATCTTGTATTTTTAAGCCGATATCCTATTCCATTATGTTGAAGAACCGATCACGTATCCAGCAGTTCATCAAACCAGATCCAGATCAAGTAAACAGACGTGAACAAACGTGAACAAACAACTTGCTTCAACGAGTGCGAACGGCGTCATGTACTCGTGTTTGTTCGCAACCCCCCATTCGCTTGGTCTGCATTCGACTTCAAATCATTACTCGAAAGGGTATTGGAAATTCGCGTTTTTTTTTTGCCTTTTGACCGATCATACATGAAAAAACTGTCGCAATAATCGACAAGTTTCTGATATTTCGATAGCAATGGAAAACGTCATATCTGATCAGGACGAAGCTGCCAAAATCCTAAGCATTGTGATTTCCGACTGTTTCCATCTCATAAACCACCGATAATCGATACTAGACAAGAATCATGGCTAATCGCGACCTGCAATATCCGATCGGAAGTCGTAAAAGTTACATGATGGGTTGCCTGATCAGAAGAATAGAGAACAAAATGGCGAATACGTAACGTAATTTGCTTACTATATCGGATACTTTTAATTAGTGACGGAGAATAGTAACAGGAGACGAAGCAAAATTGATTAGGCTACTATAGGGTGATTCTACGCTAAAAATTGTAAACGTATTCTCTATGACTATCTCTATTAATCTGATATCAATTTTTACTTAACAAAAAACTTATAGGCCCATCATATGTCATCATTTCTACATTTTTCATATTTTTTTAATTTTTAGGTATATTAGATATTAGGTATATTTTTCATTCTTAATAATTTGGTATCTTGGTCAACTTCAAATTAAAATTCTGTAAGTTTTTTTAATAAAAAAAGGTGTTTTATATATAAAATGAGATAAAAAATAAACTTATTTCACAGTTAAAACTTGATTTATAAAAAACTTTTCAGTTCTATTAAGAAAGGATTTTCAATTTTGTTAGATAATCTCTTTGTTAATTAAAATCGCAAGCTGTGGGACGCCCAGTATACTTCCTACAATTCCATGTGAGCGAGAGAAAATACGTAATTGCATGACAAAGGATGCGAAAGTTGTTTACATTCAAAGCCAGAGACAATGCAAAACGTAGTCGTGAACTCACTGTCGGAGATTATAAACTTTAATTAACGAGATGTTACACTGTCCATCCTTTAATAAACGACGTTCTCTTCCAGGTAACTAATAAATTCCACAAATATACTTTTTTCTCGATCTACAAATTTTTATAAAGATATAAATATAAAATATATCTTTAATATTTCGCATTAAAAAAATTTTGATATTTCATACTCCAATAATTAGCGCTTCAATGGATGGCATAAATTATTTGCACAAATTTCCGTTACATTCTCCAATATATGTACATAATCAAACCTACGTAGCTCAGGAAGTAGATTTGTCTTTCGATACCACTGCGATCAGTTAGAACCTGCGTTTCGTTTTAGGATCCTCTCTCGGTTAGATCCTCCTGTTCGATACGGGTTAAGTCTCAATTCGGAGCTTTACCAGCTTAACTAACTGACCGAAGTGGTATAGACGGAAAATACACCGCGTTCTCTCTGAGAAAATATCCCCTTTGCTGTAACTCAGTGGAACATTTTGTTTTGGAGACAAGCATCTCTATGTTTGTAGAGAAATAGGGATTATCGTTTTTCAAGAATATTATTATTCCTAAGAGTGTCTGATTGGATTGTAATTTTTTTTTTCCTCTCTCGTATTCGCCAATGTACAAAGAGATTTTTATTTTCTCACAAACACAGCCGGGCGCGTTGAAACGCGAACTATCCGTTTGTATAGTCGAAAGAGTTACGCGCACGAGAAGTGTTTAATGTGTCGAGAGAAAAGCGATACGCAGATGAATTCCCCCGGATATTTATATGATATATCCAGTGCATATATGAATCCGACAAACAAGCACAGATATATGTATATGGTACATATATATAAAACATACAGATATATATGTGTATATGCATAAGAATTGCGTTTGCACATGCATATATAAATCTGTGCACTGCTGCAGCTGTCAGTGATGCCGCAGCCATTTCGATCTACATATTCGTCTGAGTTTTACCGAAGCGCGCACGCACACGTAGAGATGCCACGCCTGTAGATTTCATTTTATTTCAAATTCAGATACATCGGAGGTATCGGAGCGTGTTAAACAAAACTGCTAAACTGCCACCTCGTTCGTGCTCGCTTCTTTCGGGTGTGCGGAAACGGCCGACGTTAATATTCGTTCGAAGGGAATTAAATGAAAGCTAAAATCGAACTGGGCATCGTCGGGCTTTTATCAGCAACAAAATATCTCGCGCTCGTGTCTCATATTATTATATTTACGTTATCGTGTTATCGGGCGGTTTCGAAAGTAACCGAAGTTACGAGCGATGAAGAACGGGTGGTCGCGCCGTCGTAACGCGATGCAAAGCGTAATGTAATCGTGTAACTTTCGCGGGCGGAGTAGCCTCTCACAATCGAGTTTACCATTTACCTTGAAACAGTAACGCCGATAGAAGAACCCCGATAGACATACGCGTCCTCATGACGACACGCGTGATGATTGATGAAATAGTTAGTCGGCGTGAGCCAATATGGTTGCGCGTCCCGAATTGGACACGGTGCCATTGTTCTCCACCCTCGTTTCAAATGGGAGCTTAATGATGCCCGGATAATAATAATAATAATAATAATAATAATAATAATAATAATAATAATAATAATAATACCCCTGCTAACGTACAGCCTCCTCGAATATGATATTTTGTTGTATCATCTACATCATTATAGCTGTGCGCTCTGTGAAGCTATATTGTGTAAATTCCGTTAACAGCAGCTCATGTTATAAAATGCGTTATTTTCTTCAGCCCTTAAATCCGTAGTTTATTATGTTTGGCACGCTTTCAATACTATACGGGCTAATATACAGACTGTATACGAGATATGAAACTTTCATTTTGATAAGACTTTACAATTCGATATCATCACGGAGAAAAAACACACACTCTCTCTCTCTCTCTCTCTCTCTCTCTCTCTCTTTCTCTCCGACACAAAAATGTTGCAGCTTTTAAATCTAAAATAAGCATAAAGGTTTTTCTCGATATATCATTTCTTTGGAATTTTATTGCATTTATTCTATTATTATTCTGTTCTTCTTTTGTCACATAAATATCAACCATTTTATTTTCAAAATTATTAGGTAATATTAGATAATATAAAATAGGTAATATAATATTATTAGGTAATATAAAAAAATCAAATAAGAAGCTTATTATATCCTTGTATTTTTATCATTCAATATTTTATCTAAAAACAACTCAGTTTTTTTTTCTCACCAGCGAGATCATAATCTATTGAAAATAATAATCCATTAAGAATTTTTCATATTATATTCATATTATATGTTTTAACATTATACGCGTATATGTGTGTATATCTATAAATCTCTGCAGTATATTTTATCGTTTTCATCACAGTGTACTTTCATTCAATCATAATATTACGGTCATCGCTCTAAGCATACTTTTATCAGAAAACCGGCGCCGTACTCGCAATTATCCCGAAATGGAACGCGAAATGTATTTCGCAATTTTACGTTCGCGAATGCCTCATTCGCTCGTCGAAACAGTATAATACGCGTTGTCCCAGTTTAAATCACATTTATGCGCATTTATATAACTGGATTTCTAGAGGGACGTAGGCGGTACCGATTATTAGCCGAGACTTTTTCGTCTCAAAAAAACACACGCGCGGGGGAGGCACCCAATTCGCTATTGTTCGTTCTCGATATGCTTTTTTTTTTGTCACACCGTGACGAAAATTCTGCGGTGAGGGGGCAATTTGTTGCAGAGTCCGACCGTAAATTGGGCGAGTTGGGAACGCCGGTAATGTCGAAGGGTTGTCAATTGATTCACCCGATTGCGAACTAGAAAGCTTTTTTGTTCCTACAAAGAAAGACATTTTCGAATTCTTTCTCTCTCTTTTCGGAATTTCTTTCTATGGTACTTATTTGAAAAATCCTGTCAATTACAAAAATAAATTACAACTAATTTAAGAATTCTCAAATATTTATGGAACAATTATAGCACGCATAAACTCAACTTTTTTTTACGCAAAAAGAAATATTCTTCTTACCGTTTAAAATAATTTATTTTGCTGAATAAATTAGATACGATGAAAATTAACTTTAATTATGATAATTCACAAGACAGCCTGGAGACAGCCGTAATACGTGAAAATATTCCTCATTACGGACAGATTTTAATGCCACTTAAGCAAGGATAAACTATGTCCAGAAATTGCAAAATTGATAAATGTAGTAAGTTTACATATTTAAATTTATTTGAAGATGTACTTAAAAAGAACTTTATTAATTATGAACTTCTGCATTTATGCATTTCTTGCATGTATCGAGTTATCTCGCGATATCGTTTAACCAACTCCCGAGACTTCTATCGATTACGAAGCTTGCACTCTCTCCTCTTTAAAATACCGCGTCAAATTTTTGTATCGTAGATGTCGTAAAAAAAAATTTGATTTGTATATGACGGCAAAATAACACAGCTTTTACCAGTGTATACACTTCGGCTACGTAATTTCGTCTGTAAAATTGTTTGTGTGACGAAACCATTGATCTTCAAAAGAGACGACGCAAAATAATAAATGAAAACGATTGAATCGTACATGTTTTTTCTTTATATGGCGCAATGTGATTTAGATTGAATGTTACAAACATTACTAAGATTTCATCGAAAAAAAAATATCGTAAAAACAATCTCTTTTTCTATTTTCCCCACGAAGGAACATGAAACAGAATTAGTTTATTAGGTTGTGAACGATCGTAGAGTATCTTGAGAAAGATATATTATTCATATTAATTCAAATTTTATAATCATTATAATCATTATATTTAAAATGCAAAATTTTAATAACATATGAATAAAATTACATAGAATAAAATTAAGCAGATATTTTATGATGATTCATCATGTAAGAAGACGTGTAAAAGGTAAAATACATAGAAATAATTGACCGATATAAGATATATTTCATAAAATATCTTATATACAAAGGGATGTTCAAATCCCATAATAGTAACACGGGTTTATTTGCATCTAAGCTAACTTAAATGCAAAACGATTCTGTCGTCTTTGATCGGCACCATTAATGTCAGTCTTCATCGCATCGTACCTTCCCCTTGAATCCCACGGACATTAATCGAATTTGACGTAACATCCTATTTTCCTCTACCTCAAGATCCGGAAACAGGTTAACTAGATACCGCTAACTTTGCCACCGTGTCGTATCTCAGGGGGATAAAGTATGGCGCACAAGTACTACGATGTACATCGCGATTCACCACCTTTGGGGAATTATTTTGTAACAATAGTTGTACAATAGCGCAATGCAAATTATTACAATCTATGCCATGTGAAAAAGTAAAGTGAACGTCGATCAACAATATTCAATTTCGCAATATCTATTTTTCGATAGGATGTTACGTTTTAGCAGAAAAACAAATGAAAAAGGTAGAAAAATGATAAATTCAAAAATTATAAAAATGTATAATTAAGTCTCTCACTTTTGGAATATACGTATTTCTCGTTAAACATAAATATCGATATTTGTGTTTGAAATGAAAAATCTGAGAAAAACTCATGTTAATGTTTTCCCGCAACTACACGCAAATTTTCTTAACGAGAGTATTTTGTCGCTTTAAGAAACTTTGACAATAATCCCTATGTATAGCGATATGTACTTTGCGCGGAATATTCCAAAATTTAATGAACGTATTTAATATCTGTTTCATTCCATAATATTCTACATTTCACGATATACATTTTACACAATTTCAGCGAAATGTTGGTGAATTTTACACATTTCGCACAGCGACAGATTCTGAACGAAATATATCCTTCTGCATAGCTTTCCCTTCAATTTTTTTATTTGTCGCGTGTTATTGTTAACTGACAACCGGACAAACAGATTTCGTTGAAACCGCATGAACAAAGTGTTATTTTTAAATTCAGATTGTTCAAACAAGTGTTATTAAGAGATATGTATAATTAGTTCATTGCAACTATTTGCACATCCACATTTCACAAATTTTGCAAATAACAATAATTTTAATTAATAATACTCTAGAGTCGTGATATAATTAAAAGATTTTTACATTTTATATTAAAGATTTTAATATTTCCTACGGGAAGTGAATGGAAAATATTCTATATATATATATATATATATATATATATATATATATATATATATATAGAATACACACACACACGCACACACATATATAATACAAATATATTATATAATAAAATTATATTAATTAAGATAAAGATTAAGATTCATTATATTTTATATATATATATATATATATATCTTTATCTTAATTTTGGCAAAAGATTGAATGGAAATCGATTTCCTTTTATATATATATATATATACAATCTTTTGCCAAATGTAAATAACATATCGTATATGTTTTATATGTTATCATTTTATAGTCTCTACATACCTTATGCAAGGAAGACAAGCAGAAAATTTTTAGATTCCCCGGATTGACACGGTTGCGTCTGCGTCTAAATCTCCATAAGCGCTGCAGATCGAACATGACGCCTGGCATTTCGCGCGAGGAGAAGCATTCGATAAAGACACAAGACTCGTCCTTCACGATAAGCGCAAATGTTCGTTTAAACAAGACTGGCCAGTCGAGTTTACGCGAGTACGCAGACTCGGGAGTAAATAAACATTATTTGCTTTTACGGTATCTCAGGACTCGCCTCACACAAGCCGAGCTCAAAATTATTATCGCAGAAAGGTGAAAAGCAGCCACGAGTATAAAGTCGATTTATATCTAAGAAAACCATATATACGCAACACATTGCGATATCATCGTTGTTGTATTACCCGTGAATCAATATTTTATGAATGACATGTAACATTCGTAACAATACGGTTCTGGCCTTTGATGACACGATCTGTTTCGGTCATTGCTTAAACGAATTTAATTTTGTGCGCGAGCAATCTAAAAGTAAATAATAATTTTATCGTATTGTTTGCCACGCGCAAACCAAATTCGAAATAATTATCGTGAAAGGATAAAACGGCGTTAGGTAAAGTTGATATATATCTAGAGTATACATTTGGCATTTCCTAACAGTATTGTTCTCATATCATCCGTAAATTCATATTTCATAATTTATGTGTTTATAATATTCGTAACAATACTATTTTGTCCCTTAATGACGCGATCTGTTCCGGTCATTTTCCATATTTAATTTATTCCATCACGCAGATTCGGAAGGAAATAACGATATAATTTGCTTTCCCATTATCACAGTGTTTGTCTCACACAAGCTTGAAATTGTTGTAAAGAGACGAAACGGCATTATAAAGGTTGATTTGTATCTAAACCATGTCAGCACTTTACGATTATCGAAAATCAATGTTGTACGAATTATGTATCTCGTAACAATATTATTTTATTTTTTACAAATAAGATAAATCAGTTGTTTCAAACAATTTTAGTTGACTTCTAATTTAAATAAAAGCGACGCAACACATTTATTTTTTTATTTTTAAAATGAAAAATTTCTATTGTTTTCAAAAATGCGTAAAATATTGAGCTTTTTGCAGTATATTTACCGTAAGAAAAACCTATGTTGTCACGGACAGGATCAGATTTATGTAATGTACCGCTTACGTAACAGCATGATAAAAAAGTAGCCTACATTCTCGAGAGTTCAATGTGTTGAATGTCTGGTAGTGCAAGCATTTTGGATTATTTTGTCATTTTACAGATAAAAATAATGCGGTCGAAGGGAAACTCGATATGAAAATCGGATGATTATTCGAATAAAAGCTCTTTCTGTATTCCAAATTTTGTATTAAGTTGAAAATTTCAATTTTATGAGTTGTTCCTATTTCGAACTAGGTCATTGATTTAATTTTAGTTTATAAAGCTAGCGCGAAAGAGTTGTTCGATAAAAAGGACATTTCTCCATCAGATCGTATTTCGCAAGCAAACTATCGTAAAGAAATCTCTAAGACATCTCGTTCAAATGATCGTCAAATATTTCATATCCTAGACGATTTCATTAAGTATACATTTAAAACTTAAATAATTCTACAACAATCAAAAGTGCTGTTATGATTATTCAGTTACAGGCGTTCTTGAGAAACACGAAGTGAAAATAAGGATGGAATTTTTTTTTTCCGATAAAGATAGAGTACAAAAACTGCCAGCGGTAAGTGATGGATGCGCGAAACGCCTAACGATTAAGTATTAAGATGGAGACCGATTAGATTTGTAAAAGTCTTAAAATGTTCATTATCGTTATTGATTTTGAAAGATTGATCTATATCTATGACCCATAAAATGAAGTTTGACGGGGAGCGGTTAGCACATCGAATAAGGACTCGGGAAGCAGTCGTTTCTCGCGGGCGTTGCCGGCCACGTCGTAAAAATGCAGATGCCATACAGCGAGGCCATTCACTTTCCAAAGTGGTATCACCTTGTCGTGTAAAAAGATACGTCGTATAAAGGAATAACCGCGATACATCTCGACGCCGCACCGGTCAGATTCCCGGTAGAATTTTATATAGAATACCACGCGGAGAAGCGCGGATGAGATTTCGCAAACGAGCCCTCTCTCACGGAGAATTTACGAATAGATTACGCGCCATTATGCGATAGAATCCGGTCATAACATCTCTCGGGACATCCAAAAGTCAACGCGTACACACGATATAAATTTTACATTTTTAACTCGTATACACAAAGTGTCGTATATCATTGAATATTGTGAATCAACGAATTTATGAAATTCTGTAACTTTTTGATTTAAATAAATTTTTCACGCAAGCTTTATAAATAAATATTGATATAACAATTAACATTGTTATGTTGGAGTAGCATAATAAATATCTTATAATTATTAGCTTAATGCTAGTATAACATTTATGATATTGTTATTTCCACATCACACACAAGCAAGAAGCAAGTTCCGTACCAGGCGCAGGGTGAATTTTGAGAGAGCGTATTAATATTTCACCATCGTCGTATATTCTTGAGGCAGAAGTACAATAACAGACACGAAATTTTCAGGTAACAGGCTCGACTGCGATAATGTTCAGTGCATACACTAGAATTATTGTCTTGTATGTAAAGTACATTTTTCAAAAATGTAACTGGTGCATGGAATTACAAGTTTAAAGTGGTGCATGTTCTCTCATAAGTAAGCTTACACCCTCTACGCTTAAATTCAATTCACGTCATTTTTATTTACATTGAGGAGGAGAATATGTATTATGTAAATGTCATACTTCCCCTAAACAGAATTTGATTTTAAATTTATCAAGCGCTTTTTGCGTAGCGAAGAAAAACAATTCCTCGTAACTGAACTCATTTTTGCGTAACGCCGTCCAATTTTACGTTGCTTCCTCTGCGATATTGTAAATTAAATATATGTCTATCGACCATTTTACCATCTTTGCGGCACGCAGTACCAAACCCGGGGCTACTTTCGTCCAATGCGCATTAAAGGCGATATTCTAAGAGGTAAATGTCGAGCGGTAATGACGACGAGCGACCTTCGGCATGAGAGAAAGGGCGAGAGAAAGAGAGGGCAGAGGGTTGCGCCCTAGCAATTCTCGTAAAGCCCGATAGATCGTTCAATAGCAAACCGAGCGGAAAGGCGAAATCAACCTAACGTATCCGGTCGACAGGCGCATAATCGCCAACGTACCAATATCCATAAGCATAAGCGGCTTCATCGGACACGTTCCGCGAGTGAGACTTAAAGGAATAGCAAGTCCGGAAAAATCGATTTTTCAAGAGAACACGAAGATTCAATGTTTCCAGACAGATTGAATTCAGCCGAATCGTGAGATATCGTAAGGTAAGGTAAGATTTTGTAAGGTAAGATAGACCCCTCGTGCGCTCGTTTTATTAAAAATATAGAGTTTTTATATGAAACTAGAAACGACGTTTTATCATGCATATTACTTTATGTATCGTAACTTGGAAACTTGATTTGAATTTACCTCATTCCTTCCTGACCTTTGGAGCTCATCCTTTTCGACCAGAAAAATACATATTTTAAAATGAGAGCTTTCGAGCTTTATTTTCTTGTGCCCGCCTCGATTCAATTTAAGTCTCCCGTACACGATATTTCGGTTGCGGGGATAACCAAGGAATTCTCCATTTTGCCGATCGTATCTTTCGCCGCAAAAAGAACCCGTTTTCTTCTGTAGCGACATGACACGCCCGTCGTGTGTCGTTTCGTGGATGCACATTCGCAGCTCAAGTACATTTGTACGCCGCATTCGGAGGATACGGAGGATACGAAGGAGTTGCAGCCGATGTTCCAAATGCCAGAAGCGTGCCCGACCATTGTTAGGCCGCGTCTAACAGAACTTACGCGTCTATTTAGCGCTTTGCCATTGTGGCGGTCTTAAGAGGTGGTTGCGACGCGGCACTTGCCGCCTTATTGCTGTCGCGAGACACTGATTGCGAAATATGGATCGTCTAAAGTGGTCGCGAGAGCGCCCTCCAAAGGAAATTTCAAATATACAGGGTGATAAAAAAACGTTGGAACTCAACACAAACATATATCGAAAAGAATAGATATTTAGGAATGTATAAAATGTATTTTTACGATCTAAGGGAAAAATATGAAATATGTAATATATTTTTAACGATAGGAGCCTTTTATAGAGACATCAATATTATCGATGTTTATTTTAAATGGATTTATAAATATTTCACATTTTGTCAAAAATATGTCAAGATAAAATATAAAGCATGTTATTGATTTTTTTTTATATATATAATTGCAATTTGACGCTTTGAGACACAAAATGACGAAAAATGTAATTAGATTAAAACGGATTAAATAATTCCAATGGAAAAAATTTCAATATGTTTATTATATTTATATTTTCGTTTACATATTTTTTGTATATAATAATATAAAATTTATATTTTTTGTATATAATATTATAAAACTTATTATTTACAATTATTTTTTTATAAAAATGAATTATTAAAAAAACTCGTTTTATAAAATTGCTTTTTCTTAAAAAACTGTGGAATTGTGAATTTTTATTTTTTCTTCACTCTATATATAAAACGTTAGAATGTAATATCGAATCTCATGGGTTAAACATCCGAGAATTCAGAAATTAACCAAGAAATCTCGAAATTCTAGAATCAATTGAGTCTTAAAAGATATTAGAAGGATATCAGAATTGATACATGCAATATAATAAAAAATATGCAATATAAAAAATTAAGTATCTAATACTTTTAAAAAATATCATTTATACTTTATACTTTTATACTTTATGTTAAAATAAATGGAACAAATATTAACGGATCAATCACTGGAACGTTCGACAAGTTGGAGATATTTTTTTTGTAAAAAAAAAAAAATCTACATTTGTAATACATAACATTATCATTTTATTCCCTCTGCCAATAATTTTTAATTTAATGCTATCGGTAATCTTCTTAAATTGAATTTGCGTTATCTGCTTGTATTTCCAAATGCGGAAATTTACGACTTCGGAAACGCCGTGGCGTTTCGATAGTGAGTATGAAAAAAGTTCGTAACGAACATCGAAATCGATAAATCGATCCGAATGTCAAAGTTCAAGATCTAATTGTAACGCACGTAATTATTTTCGAAATGTGTCGACGGGAGATAAGATTGATTTTAAGTATCTCCGCTCTCCTCTTACATCGCTGAGGACCGATTTGATGGCTCGTTTATCTCGAGCATTCATGAAATTTTTATTCGGCGCAGTAATAATATTAAGGCATAATGTATAATATGAATAATAGTCATTTGCCGGTTCGCAGTTCATTGGCCGCGATGATCATTCTACAAATTCATCGATGGAATTTGTCGCATGATAAATGAGACGGCAACACTCGAGGTCCCATAAGACGGCTTATGATGAACGACGTCTTTTCACATGCGGACTGAAGCGAAAAGAAGAAAAACGTTTTTTAAAGAAACGAAAATTTGTCCATCGAGAAGCTTTTAATCCTACTTTAAACGACCTGTAAATCCGTGAGAAAACACAATTCTGTACGTAATTGTAAGCGACACAGATTCGCAGAAATAACCTTATTTGCCATTCAATCAAATCGCAATTGTAAATATCGCATCGAGTGAAATGCATCACAGGATCAACGTCGCGCGGTGTACTTTCGCATGCTCGTTAGTTTAGCTGTCATTAATTTTGATCGCGACGTATCAACTGAATTTATCAATCCCGAGCATTTAGCAATCAAACGAATATTAAGCGCGACGAGATCACATCATTTGTCGTCCGATTCCAGTTTCCTTCCTCGAATAGACGGCAATAGATTAAATTACTAGCACGACAGGTCGCCACGAGCGTTACGAGCTCGGGATTAAAAGTGATGTTGCCGGTGGTTTCGCGCAGAAGGCAGCGGCCCGTAAAGGATTAAGCGAGTTCTCCCGGGAGAACGGGGGAGGAAGGCTGCAGGGGGGGGGGGGGGGAGAAATTACGGCGATTATGAGGCGTAATTCGTCTCATAATAAGACGCCATTGTTGAAGCAACCCCCCGGGTAGCCGCGTTACGTATGCATTAGTCGAGACGAGTAGTTTGCATACGCAGGGCGGAGCAGCGCGCCGACACGTGCGCGCGATCTATCGTTTCCCATGACGCAAAGTGACCACCACGCACACCCACACCCAGACATAGAAAAGAAAAAACACGTTTCCTTCGCGACATCGTTGTGTTGTGCGTTGTACGCGAGACAACCTACAACTTTGCACTTCAACCGCTCGCCCTCTCCTTCCGCGCGCATATATCGTTGCTATCTAACTCGCGGAGCAACGCGAAGCTGAAAGTCGAGATAAATGTAAAAGGGATACGTTTTCCATTTTCGCATTTCGCGAGGACGTTGGATACGCGGCGACGAGAGAACCGAGTACCTTCTCGCAGCCAGTAATTATCATGTCGCACGTGGCAACGAAACCTCGCTCGTGGCAGGTATCGACGGATTCGAGGAAAGACAAAGCGGAAACGTTTGAATTATTGACCGGATAATTGGAAATTACCAAGTTAATTAACGATAACAATTAAGAAGAGATCACAAAGGGACGGGGGTCACGTCAATATTTCATTAAGAGAAGAAATCGATGCGGTGTGTGTCGTATAAATGCACAGGCGGAAGCTAGCTCGATTTTGCGGCGCAATAATACACCGATATATAATTTATTGCCAGGCAGTGTATCGATGGAAATACCTGCAACAAACCGCACACGGGAGTTTGAGGTCGCGATATGAATTTACTCTTCACTGCGCGCCACAAAATTGAATATAAACTGTTCGAACGCAACATAAGGGCGCCGGATAACGTTAATAATTCATGGTACAAGCTTCCCAATGACATGTGAGCTCAAACGCGATGTCGAGCGGTAGCCCAGGATAAGGACGGTGATTTGTCCCAGCGCATGATGCACTTCCGGTACACTTCACACCCCAATAACCCGCTCGCTTGTAAATTTTTCCTCCTCGACGCGCGGACGCGACGCGGAATTTCATAAGCGATATAAGCAATTTATGGGAATGGCGCGCACTTCGTCTCTCGCATAGAAATTTGTCACCGACGGCCGGATTTTCAAGATGAAAAAAGAGATCTGCTCGCGAGAACCTCCCCCCCCCCCCAGGTAGAGAACACCAAAATTATAAATTGAGAGACGTCTACAACCGTGAAAGATATCGCGTCCCCGCCTCAAGTGTGATGCAAGACGAAAAATGTGACTTGACGCTCTATTTCTATGTCGTAGAAACACAAACGTACATCTCACACTCGAAAGTATCACGAGTGAGCGCTTTGACGTAAATTGCTATAAATTAGCCTTAGAAAAATATTACGAAGAAGACCAACGTCGCTCAAAATTAGAACTCCGTACAAATTCACTTGTGACAGTCGATCGACATTCGTTCGAAGGCCGACATCCAACGTTGTGCGTTTCGCATCCCCTTGAATTTTCGCACAATCTCTCACTGTCTCTCTTTCTCTCTTTTTCTCTCGAAGCTGTCAGTTTCAAATGTCTACGCAGATAACTCTCTTCATCCGTCCGACAAAACTTTGTTCAACAATGGGGACTAACGCGATTTCAGCTCGCCGCAAAGTGTCAGGAAAGAAATCTTGAATAAATTTATACGCTACGGAGAGGAGAAACTTTCTCAGGTTTCCCTGCATAATGTTTGCGGGCGAGTAACATTTTCTCTGACCGAGTATGTTGTTTGCTGGTTGAAGCAAAAATGAACATTGAGTCCCGATCCCCCCCCCGCCGCATACATTCATCACCAGGAGGATCTCTTGTCGCGCTATATGTTTGTCTGAATTAATCTCATTTGTGTGATATCTTTTTATATTTATGTATGTTGATTAACGTAAAAAATGTTTCGAACTTATATACATAAGCGATGAAATATATTGCAATTTAGGAAATTTAATTTTGATAAGAGATATAACACTTTTTTTATAAATATTATATTCTAAATAAAATATTGATCTATTCGCTTATCTCTAAGTAATAATTTAATTTCTTTTTAATCGCCTATAAGCAAGAGACAAATAAGTACATGATGCTGCCTGCTCTTAGGAATTTCAATAACTTCTAAATTTGTTGATAGAGCTCCGCGCAACTCTATTCGACAGTCACGCCAGAGCAATAATGATAGATTCTAAAATTCCGAAAGGACAATAATCGCGACCAAAGGTAATAGTTGTTTCAATAGCTAAGCGGTAAAATCGCTGTCTCATCGTTGCTATTAATCGAATCGTGATTGATAGGTCGAGAAAAGATGGCATCAACAGATTCTGTGAGAAAAAGCGCTACTTCGCTGTCAATGTGTCGATCGTGTAGTTCGAAATCTGTGATTGATAGGGTCTCAAAATGTGGATTTAGAAAATTGTTCGTACGGCTGTCCGTTTGCACAAAAATATATAGATTTGGAAAAAATATATAGATTTGGATTCACAAAAATATATAGATTTGGAAAAAATCCGTTTTATTAATATACATTTTCTGGAAATCGTCCATTAAAGTGTCTTGCATAGATATCGAGTCTGGAATTTAAATGATATTAAGAAAAGAGAAGTGAAATTTTTTATTGCATGAACACATTGCGTAATATTCGAAAGAAACAAATATTAATGATAAGACAATTTTTATCAATGATTAATATATTATTATATTATTGATTTATGTATACTAATTGATTTATGTATACTTACTGATTAATTGTATACTAAGAAAAAGAATTTAAAAATGTAAAAAGCCCTAATTTTTCGCTAAAGTTTACAGGCAATAAATTAAATTTGCTTTCAGTACGAAGTAACTATATCTGTAGCTTACGGCTCTTCCCCTCTTCTCTTCCCCATCAGCGCTATCTCTTACACGCAAGTAACTCTAAACAGCAAAGTCAATAGCTCGAAATTTACCGTTGGTCCTTGTCTCTACACTTGGAGCAAACATGAACACGTTCAAAAGTTCTCCAAGATGCTCCGACGTAAGTTCGCAAAGTTCGCAAAACCTCGGGCAAAAACATTTTGAATTTCACCGGCCCCGTTCCTTCCGAGACATCGCATCTTCCTTTTTTTTTTTAAGATATCTGCTATCTGCTGCACGGTTAGAGGCGATAAAATGCACGACTTTCCTCGCGATGAAGCGTCATTCGTTACGTGACGCCGAGCAAAACCGCCGATTGGCATGACATGTACGTCGCTGAGAAAGTAGTAACTGCGGCTCACGGACTTATCCTTGTCCCTGATGTTTATCATACATACATGTGGGCATACTTCATAAATAATGTTATGCAAAATGTATCACAATCCTGGCCCTGCCGCGGATCAATCATCTATTCCAGCTGAATGCATCTACTCCATTTTACGGAATTGTTTATCGTCACGTCCAAGATTTTATTCAATTTCACAACGCATGATTTCTCTATATTTTCTCTCAAAAAACAAACTGTTTCCTAAAAGGAAAAACACAGAAAAATGGATAGTTACGTTGTTTGGAAAAAAAATCTACTCTATTGAGTTAGTATGGCACGCGTTATACACTGAACATATAAATATAATCGTGATACATACATGTAAAAAAATAACACGACGCGTTATTGAAACAACTTTGGTTTTAGCAGTCGCATGAAGAGAAAAAATACCATTGTTTTAATACGTACGTATATACGAACGTGTATGTTTTCTTTAGTAAATTTGTAAAAGAAGAGAAATTATTTTCAATTATTATGTTTCCTTATTTTACATGGCTCAAAATATTATTGGTATATAATTATCATTAATTAATTCTTAATTCTTAATTCTTTAATTCTACTTTCAAATTATTATCTATTCTATCTGAAAAGAACTTTAATATTTTATTTTAAAATAAAATTATTTAAAATTATTTACTTTAATATTTTATTTTAAAATAAAATTATATTATTAAAATAAACAAAACTCCAATAATATTACAATATATTTTGAGAATAAATTCATCTAAATAGCCGTTCCTTAATAACAAATAAATTATTAATCGAATGCTTTCAATCATTAATTAATGATTGAAAGCATTCGACAATAACAAACTATTGTCCGTGCAGGCTGGAAGTTTTATGGCTCTTATACGATACGGCTAGACGATATCCACTCGAGAATCACAAAATTGACATAATTGCATCTGCATTCAAGAGAAGAGAAGAGAAGAGGGCATCTATTTCTCCTTTCTTTGTAATTTTTTGCTTCCGAACAAAGAAGCGAAACAAAGCTGCGTCCGCGCTCTGAAAAGCCTCTCGCGGTTTTTTCCTCCTGCTTTTCTTTTACGACGTCAGAGCGGTCGATGAGGACCTTTCAGATAGAATGAGATTTCTTCGATGTGGAAAAAGCGGCAAATTTAGACGACAATATATATCAATAATATATTACATCTTCTCTCACACTTGACTTCGGCAATCGACTCGCTGACTTTCCTTTTATGCTTATTACGATCGAGAATATCGATTGCATCATTTATATCGGCTCGTAAAAATTATGAAACGTTTCCGCAAACAGCTGCGAAAACTAAAAATTTTCAGACAGAATATATTTCTTTACTTAGATGTGTGTAACATTGAAAAAAATCTCTCTCTATTTCGTTCTATCTCTCAGCATCGTGAACAAAGTTAACGAAGCAGAACATTAATTTTAGCAAATTATATTAACATTATTAAAATAATCTATTTTGAAAACATATAAATTCATTCAATTCAAAAATGTCAAATTTTACAAAAATGATGGTTCGATTGATTCTACCTTGATTGATTCTTATTTAAAAGAATTTACGCTCGTTTAAATTGAGTGAGAAGCGCAAGCTGAGAAAGAGAGAATTTTACATCGAGTAAATTAGGTAAATTAATTTTCTCAGTTTGTCGGCGACACAGATTTATACATGTGAAAATAATTAGCGTCGAAAACTTTCGGGCGACAAGTGGCCGGTTGGTGAAAACCCAGATATTCAAAGGAACTTCACTGACGGAGCTTCGTTAGAAGGTTCATGTATCATACAATTAGTCTCCATTACACGTGTGTATACAGGGTCGACCAACGAACGGTCGGCAAAGAATAAAAGAAAAAAAAAAAATTACGAGCCCGTATGTATGTATGTATCATATCGTACACGTCCGCGGTTACGGATAAAGTCGGCGCGTGCAAATGACCATACACGTGAGATGCACGTCCGCACGCGCTGCGTGACGCAAAGCCACAATTTACCAACCGCATTTCCACCGTTCTCCATATCGCTGCGATACACACGAATTCCTACGTATAAACTGAAGTCTAGGGAAGGATATAATGTATCTCGGTCTTTCGCCGAATTAAATGTCGGCCCTCTGCATAATGCATCGCGATATTTTTAATGCAACATTTCTGGCCTTACTGAACGCCAATGAAATTCCCCCGTCATTGATCGCGCGCCGTTCGATATTCGTATACACTCGAAATAGACGTGAACCTTGACACGAGAAACCGAAATTTTGAAATGATGGTTGAAAGGGAGCGAGATGCGATCGCGACAGCCAATGTTTTCAATATAATATCCTCCTCTCTATTACATTTCCTATCTAAAATTAGAAGAATGGAGAAAGTAGAGGAGTAACTTGTATGGAGGGCGAGTTGTATAAAAAGGCATCTAAATATAATACGACGGTATCAGATACGACAAGAGGGATCGGATACGCGAAAAATGTTTGAGCGACGTGACAACGGAGAAAAAGTCAATATCCGCTGTGTCTCAGAAAGCGGGCTTCAGCCTCGTGCGGATTTTTGCATCGCCGCGGAGTCATACGTACATAGAGCCTTTCGCGCATCATCTGAGCCACCTGGGAACACGTTCAATCTCTGACTCCAACAGAGGTGACTGACAGGCACACAACGTCTCGTACAAGATTGGGAAACACAGGCGTCGTAACACACGTCCGTGTCAGTTGGAGCTCGTGCTTCCGCTCGTCGTTAAGGGATTCAGCCTCGCGCACGTTTTCCCCGGACGATCTTAAGCCATTATGTCTGGCATGGTTCAAGTCCCCTTTGTTAAGGGGCTTGCACCGTGCCAGCGGCCAGCTCGAAGCTAAATTGAAAGATACAGAGAGAGTATCGCCGACGTTTGTACGCCGACGCGCGTAATAACTCGTCTTCCGGTACGGCAAGCGGTCGCAGTGAACACAAACGAAATGTTTCGCATTTCTCTCTTAGTTCTCGCAACGAGAAGATATGTATATCTCGTAATAGTAAACAGGAAATCCCACTTTTACACGTTACACGTAATCACACGTTACACGTAGATCCTTTGGTTTAATTTTAAAGCCCGTAATGAAATTGTCTAAGTACCCTCGAGCGATTAACAAAGGTTAATTAACACATTACCTTAATGAGGAAAAAGAAGCATGTATATTCGAAGTGTAAAATTTATATGGTATTTTATATTATCACGATTAAAGATATTTTGTTAAAACTCGACCATTTCGGAAATATCCGAATGAGAAACAAATGTAACAGCGTTTTACCTTACAATATAGACTTGCAGAACAATAAATCCCGAGTATATCGCGGATAGGTTCTAAATCCGGGGCCTCTTGGCGAATTAAACCGAGGTCTATATCGGTCAGCCGACCACACGGAAAACACCGTACGGATCGCTGAATAATTTCACCGTCGGCCGTGTTAGTCTGGGAAATGAGTGGCCTTTCTCGGAAATTACGAGAGTCGCGAAAACGCTTTGTTATACATATCGATACAGATACAGCGTTCGTGGTTCTCATCTTTCCCTCACCAGTATCTGGCCGCTATTCCACTCGGATATGCATCAAAGCGAAGCTGTTATTTCTATATGCGGTACGCTTTTATCGCGTCGCTCGTTGCAAGTTTACGCATAATGTCTGGTTACGTGTTACGGAAAACGTCCGATGTGAGCACGGCTATCTAATTCCCCCGACATAGTTCAAACGAGAAAGAAGCACAAACCTTCAAAGTATCACGCTCGTAAGGAATATTAATATAGCGGTCTGGCGAGCGTGTCTAACCAGATATGCAAATTATTATTATCCCCGCAGAGTATAAAATTTTATACAAAGTAAGGAGGAGTAAACCGATTATTTTCTTCGACTTGGAATAATTACGAGAATTTGTCTACGATGGCAATCAAAGATATTGTTTAACGAGACACAAAGTGATACCATGAAATAGAGATAAAGTGTCAAAGTTCGTGCCTTGTTTCCCTTTCTCTATCTAATAAGCGCGTTGAACGGCGAGAAATGCGCAAGTGAGGTGCCATTTCGTTTTCAGTGATGGCACAAAAGCAGGCAAATCGGCTAACGTTAAGATGATTATTTTGAATGTTTGTTAAGTCCGTTTAAAACATTAACATTGCTGCTGAAACTTTTGGATGGAATAATTGCCGTTTAAAGAGATAATATTACTAAATGACACGAGAGATAGCGAAAATTTATGCCATGGAACTCAATTAACACGCATATAACGGATTATTTCTGAAACGTTTACTCGGATTTCATTAAAAAAAAATAGAGATGACGCGTTGCAATGTTTAGCATAACTATGGAAGGCGGAGATTACGTTATCTTTCCTTCTCTCGTGGTCTAATTTTATAATTACATTAGCGCAAGCGCACGATAATCATAATATATTTGCCACAATATTGAGCGCTGCAACAACTCGCTGGAATTATAACGATATTGTCGAGTTAGATACACAGGGAATTCATGAGAGAATCCCTCTTCAGGTGCAAGTTAACGATGTTGCGGGAGTTCTGACAGCGACGTGATCCACACAAACTATAAACTGCGCTGCGAGCTATGAGGAGTGGTTACACTTTTCCGACAGAGAATAAACATCATTAAAGTTAAGTCTAGAGCATAATCATTATAAAATTCGATAGGGTATTCCCCTACAATTTTCCTTTTAAACATATATCGTCGCGTTTCGTTGCCAAAATTCGTTGCTAAAATTAAACAAACCAAGCTGGAATAGGCTTGGTGAGATCCTGAAATAGATCGCCAGCTTCCACGTTTAGATATCGGATCGTATTTAAGATTAAAGAAAATATTAAGTTTTTCTCATTTCAATTAGAAGACCTTTCTTTTCGTACAAAAGAATAGTTGGCTCTTTCCGTCTCAAATATTGAAATTATAGATATCTCTCTGCTTTATACAGGAAGATACTCGATATTTCTTTTTTTAGAGAAATATTAAGACTTTTCTCATAATATTTTATGCAAGAAAATGCTTAATGTTTTTCAGTCCAATTGTCAAACGTTTCATTCTCGTATTCTCTATGGCAGAATAGACTATCTATTTGTCAGGTCAGTTGTTTAATTTTTTTCTCTTTTCGATAGTGCATTTGACAGAATACTTGATATCCCTGAATCAATTATTTATATCTCTTCTCTATATCTTTAGCATAAATTTAAAAAAATTGATATTTTTTAATTACAAAAATTCTATTCTGTAACTTGCAATATATATCCGCGTATATAATTTCATTATTTAAAAAAAAAATAATATTTCGAAAAAGTTATGTAGTTATAAAGACACGAAAAATATGCTGCACTAAATTTAATATAAAAATGAAGTATGTACATCATTCTCGGATTGTATTTTAGATATTTCATAAGGATCAATCTTCTGACTCTTGATATTTGAATATAAATCATAGGAAGGCTTAAAAATTGCATTACCATAAAGCCGATTAGATGTATACGGAAGGAAATTGAGAAAATAAATATTTATATAAATATGAATTTTTATAAATATAAAAATTTTGTTGAAAACTTAATATCGATTTCTTCCTCCCTTTCTCTCTCCCTTTCTGCTCCCCTTTCATTCATTCATTACCATTTTCTTCATACATAAATTTAATACTCAATGCTATTGAGTTAATGTTGCAAACATAATACTGTACATTACGTTTGCAAGTTAATTGAACAGACGTCTAACTATGTGTCATATGACTCACATCGTACATTTTCATGTATAGAAATTTGTGCCTTTCGTTTCTGTCGCGATAACTACCATTACAAGTTACAGCCATAATCCATTAAGCCGAATCTCACGTTAGATCCTAAAACACGACCTTGTACAAAGCCTATATCCCTCGAAAGCCTCTGTCAGAAATCTCGTTTGTATTAGATACGATCCTGAGAGAGAAATGAGTGCCAATCGTGGTTTACACGTATCAATCCGAGCTTTCCTGCAAACCGATATTCCTCACCATCGGACGACCGAAAGTCAACGCAGTATCTCTCTTCTAACTCTTTCGCCCTTATATATAAATTTTAAATTTATTAATTTAACAGATATTATCAAATACAAAATTTTGTAAAAACTAATAAAAAACCTGGAAAATTTCTCTCAGAATCTGCGAGAAGATAATTCGAATTTTTGTTAAAAACCGTTTTGAAAAAAAAAATAAAGATTTATTATAACGTAATATCAAAAGTTTCCAGAATATATATATATATATATATATATATATATATATATATATATATAGCTTGAATCTCGCGTCGTCGTTTTCTCTTTGTTGTTCCCGGAAAGAGAAAAGAGTACTAAACAAAATCGAAGAAGTTTGTGGGAATTTGTTGGAAGATTCTTTTTGAATATTTGTAAATTCCTGGTGCAACAAGATCTTGTCCTCATTCGAAAGGACAAAGCGAAGGATTATGTAAATCGTCTTTCCGCGGTGAGACCTTCGGGGGCCCTACGCACAGTTGTACCCTATTCTCCTAGAATATTGAATTTCTTAGATTCGTAGAGAGAGCATATGGAAGGCAGGCCATGGTCATGCTCAGACATTCCGCAATTATCCAGATATTGTGCCAGCGCGGATAGACGGGACAAAACCGACAACCTACGACCGCAATCGTGCCCTAATTTTCCCAGTACAGCTTGATTAATCCAATACCTGTCGGCCCTTAATTCTAGCGACTTCGCAATTAGCGTCGAATTGCCCCCACGGCGACTCTCGCCCACCGAGAAGTCGCCACTTTGTTACCGCGTCCCTTTCTTCCTCGTCACTTGTAATCTACAAGACGTGTCTAAGAAGGAATTAAGATCTTGTTATTTCAAAGGCTATTTCACTTAATACTACGCGACAGTTGCACAAAGCGACCGCTGTGCTCAAGATGATCGGGCACGGGCAGCTGACAATCAGCTAACAAAGATTAAATTCACAAAAGATCAGAAATTTCATTGCGCTGACACCTTCGGAAACTTTACAAATTTTTAATGGTTTTATGAAAATAACCATACGATACTTGAAAATGTTGCTTGACATGATCAAAACTTGTCCAGTGTCAGAATGAAGTGACAATCCTATAATTTGTCATCGCGCTTTGTCAGCAAATTTCACTTTTCACACACGTTTTTTTTTAATTCACACCGGGAAAGAAAAGATAAGTCACGCAACTTTGAATGATAATAATTAAGAGAACAGCATTACATGTCAAAGCCACAAATATTTCATTATCGTTATTAAATGATCCGTCGAAAAGTTCTCGATGTTGTCTTT